>NC_048586.1:13577500-13607500 GCF_013265735.2 Oncorhynchus mykiss | reverse complement strand
ACACACGTGGTACTCGGTAGCTCAGCTGGTATGGCATTGCACCGGCAATGCCAGGATAGTGTTTTGATTCCACCTGTATATAAAATGTATAGTATGGATGCATGACTGTCTCTGTAAATAAGAGCATCTGCTATATGGCATATATTTTGAATTGTATTCCCATCCATAACACCGTATGAACAGCACCGCAAACCAAACCCAACCATAGCCATCTATGGTCTGGTTCCCATGTTTACCCAGCATTCGTCACCCAGGCCTCTCGGACGTTCTTCTGCGCTAGTCTTTTCATCATTAGCTTACACGCTGCCCGACACTGTTGTTCTACAGCCAAACCGAAACACACACAATACCCAGGAACAATGTGCAGAGAGACAGAAGGAAAGAGTGAGAGTGAAGGCAAAGGGTCAGAAGGAAAGAGAGGAAGACGTGGTAATGTTAGGGCAGATAAGCTATGATTAAAGGGCTTCGGGTAAACCAGACGCGCTGGGTTGATCCAGCTGACTGTTCCCTCATCAGTCTCCTAATGGGCCGATGGTACAGGGCCCTTGTTTCAACACGGGAGTCCAGATGTTTTCGTTTGGAATGCCCCCTCTCCTCTGCCCCTTATCCCCTCCTCTCCTTCCTCCCTCCGTTACCAGACTGCAGGGTTTGAGAGAGCGAGCAAGAGAGACAGAGAGAGAGCGAGAGAGTGAGACAGAGAGAGAGCGAGAGAGTGAGACAGAAAGATTAGCGCAGGAGAATGTCCGAGCGGTCTGGGTGAGAGAGAGAGAGAGTGAGACAGAGAGGGGGGGGGGGGTACTTACGTCAAACAAAGCTGCAACCCCCAGAACCTTTAATTGCCAAACTCGTCCCTCTTCGCTGGGACTCAATTACGATGGCATATTGCGATTGATTGAATAGGTAAGGCTTACAAACAAGCATGAACAGCCTTTATTAGGGTGGGGGCTTCCGATCATTTTCTCTTTCAACTAACGTACTCCTTCTCACCCTTCTTACCCCCCCCCCCAGGTCAAACTGCATTGGGAGTGAAGTCTCTTTCCTTTCTGGGCAGATCAGGCCGTTCCCTGCTGTCTGTACTGTATTCCAGGGCCAATTGTAATAACACAGTCTGACTCCTGGAGATATGGAGGAGGAAACTGATGGGAGACGTAAACAGAGCTCACTAATGGGACTCCGTCTGAGTGAGGCGACTGACTGCAATGTGGCCAGCTTGTTGGATTAAGAAGAAGAATGCTTAGACCTGGCACATATTGCTCTGTAATTACTGTATATAGCTATATGGCTAATACTGAGCTATTTTTGTGTGATAAAAAAAAAAAATCTATCATTAAACATTTAGATAAATACTGGGATTGATACGTATACAGTAGGCATACAGAGCGTATATTAATAATGATGTCACAGGAGGCTGGTGAGGGGAGGACAATGTTTGGAAGGAAGTGAACAGAATGGTGTCAAACACATGGAAACCGTTAATTCCGTTACTGTTACTCTGAGCCTGTCCTGCCCAATTAAGGTGCCTGTGGTAAATGCAGTACAAATAAATCATAGACTCGTACATTTTGTACAGGAACCAAGATCCGATGGCGTGAAGCTAAAGGGCACCAGCGTCATTCTGCTGCCCAAACCGAGCCTAACCCAGAGAGGCAGAGACAAGCGCTTTAATGTTGATATCTGTCTGGCTGTCATATGTCAGTAGTACAGTCTGTTGCACGTCAAGCAAATCTACAGCGCCAAAAGCATGGTGAATGTGTTTCACATGATGAAAACATTGCAACCTGTATCTCATACGAATAACACACTTCAGCACTGTAAGCTCACTTGAACTTTGGGAGGAATTCCAGAGCACGAAAGATGAGTGACGGCTCATATAATTCCATACCAAAGCCGTTCAAATTCCAGGAGTCCGTTTTATTGTATGGAGACGGAGTAAATTGCAATAGAGGGAAAGAGGAACCTGTCATTCTCTTGGCACTTGACGTCAGGGAAAGCACACACACACACACGCACGCACGCACGCACACAATCTCTCTCCTAGCAGGATCTAATCAGGCAGGAATTCAGTGTGTCTCAAGTGGTATGGCAGTGTTTACCGTGCCTTGTCTAAACAGCCAGCTAGGTGTCACATCACCTCCACACTTCCTTACACATTCTGGACATAATCTGCTTCACATTAACTACAGCACAGCTGAAGAAGACTGTGTGTGTGTGTCTGTGACAGCCTCTGCTGGAGTGTTTATTGCAGTGTAAGGTACAGTTAGGCTGAGTGAGGAAAGAGAATAAGGAATAAGAGCTATGTGGAGTATGGATGGAAAACATTATTTCTCTCTGGAGCAGATTTGTCCCACAGAGGTATCCTGGGTAATTTTGTGATTGATCAGGATTTATGCCTTAGGTTGCCTTAGAGTAGGATGTGTGTGTGTGCGTGCGTGTTTGCGTGTGTGTGTGTGTGTGTTTGCATGCTTGCATGTCTATTTGTGTGTGTGTCTAAACAACATGCAGTCAAAACAATAGTAGGGCTGCACAGGCCTGTTTGTCGAAGAGTATCTTGAGTTGACTGCAGTAGTGAAGCAGCCACAAATATCCCAGCTAGTCTCCAGACACACAGACACACAGAAAAACAAAAACACTGTCAGACAGGCAGACAGACAGGCAGGCATTCAGACAGTCAGACAGTAAGGCAGACAGACAGGCAGATAGCTCTAATCCCTGTTTGGCTGGGGCCACAGACTCAATAGACTCTACTGGTTCTGTGTCACCACTCTGACAGCTCTATATGACTCACTCACTCACACACCGCACCCTGTGAAACCTGTGTTTGAAACGTCACAAAAGCATCTGTGAGGATTCTTTATCTCACAACAGAATGTTCAACTCCCTCACATATCTATTTTTATACCGCCGTCGTGTGTATCTCTAGCTACCTCATCCCTATGCAAAGGAATAGGAATAATCATGGAATTATAAAAGGTCGTATGACAGGTACCTCTCATTGAGGTGTGAGGCCGGACTAAGACCCTTGACTGATGAGGGGTTCTCAGGCGCTCTGGTTTCCGGCTGCAGCCCTGACACCTTCCACCCTCCCCAGGCGTTTAATTTGGACCCTCTTCGAAAGAATCTCTCTCAGAAAACACTTTCCATGGTAGTTCCCTACCTGACAGCCAGTGAGATGAAAGGCTGATCGCTACTTTCCTTTTTTCCTTTTTTTCTCTCCATTTTCTTTCTCTTTCTATCTTACACTCTGTTTCTCCCAAACCACACAAGTGTCAGCCAACACAAGGAGGGTAGCTTGCACTGAAGGTTGAAATGAAGAAGCAGGACATCTAAGCCTCTTGGTGCTGTAGCTATCTCTCCTGAAAACATGGAGTTTTACCACATGCTGTGTTTGCGCGTCGGATTAGGAAGCTTGTCAAGCTAGTTCCTTTTTTGTTTACGGCGATTAGCTGTGTGTCGGCCACCGCCTACGTTTGGCCACCGTAGACCATTGTGCCAGTGTTGATCAGGACCAGAGAGAGAGCGAGAGAGAAAGAGTCATCATATTAAGCCTCAGGCTACATGGAGACTAAACAGGAAGGAGATGAATTAGCTTCTGTGAAGACCAGATACCTCTTTCTTTTTGGTAGATGAACACAGTAAATCTACTCAGACCTGATAGCGCTCTCTCTCTCTCTCCCATCCCACTTCCTCATTGTGGCCCTGTAAGTGTTTCCTTCATACACTGGTACACATTTTGTGTCCAAAAAAAAATCAATTTCATAGTGCAGATAAAAGCCCGTATTACTCACTGGGTAGAGGAAAAGAGAAAACTTCCCCATGATTCCCAAAACATAAATGTTTAGGCAGAGTTGTGGAGACACACCACCTCATCACTTTCAAAGAGAGAAAGAGAAAGAAAGAGGTTCAGGGAGAAGTACAAGGGGGAACGATATGTCACAACATTGAATTCAAAGCACAAAGCCTCCTATAGATGAACGCTCTGAAAAAATAGAGCAAGTAGAGAATTTAGAAAGCAGGAGAGCTGAGGCAGGAACGTGAAAGAAGAAACAACACGGAAAGAGAGTCGTGTTAAGTACATGTACGTTCTGGGCCTCCAGAGATGATTATGTGAAACTTGTTAAAACACTGGCTCACCCAAGGCCCTGATGCCAAGAACAGCACTGTGTGATTGGAGGGGTATTGAAAGCAAAGCTATACTGCACTTACCCTGAATAGGCAATCTCCACTTCTGGAACCAAAGGAAGGCAGACGGTTCAGCAGAAACAATGAAAGAAAGATGAGACGAAAGGAGTCGAGTGGCGCAGAGAGAAGAGAGGAACGTGTGTGTAGGTGTGTGTGTGTGTGCATACAGCATGTCTGAATGTGTATGGAAGTGTGTGTGTGTCTCTATATGTCTCTGTGTATGATTACACACCCTTCGCCCGTCCCAGTCTCTGCTGTTGAATGTCTTCACCAGGTTTAGTGTAATACGGCTGCCAGTGACTCCCCTCTACAGACAGCCTGGGTCTAATGATTGCAGAAGGGAGACACTGAGGCTCTTGTAAGTCAGGACAAGTCACCCAAGCAAAGAACAGGGAACCAGGACTGGAATATGACACAGAATACTACACAGAATGCTCCCTACTGAGTCGGCGAATAGACTACCTAGGAGGGAGCACTGAATAGGGGCTTATTAGAGAGAGGATAATACTACCATCATTATATAGTGTAGAGAAGGAAGCCACATAGCTAGAACAGTTGAATATTTCCACATGCAGCACATATACACAAATCCCAAAACATAAACAAACAGTGCAGGGGTGGGTGTAGGTCAGTTGACTGCAGATCCTGTTATTGCTCGGTTACCCTCGGCGGTCTCACTGTGCAGTGTGGTGGACCCTTATTCTAAATGTGTTTGTCTGTAAAACCACTGAGAAGAATTTTGCCTGGTAGGTGTTTAATAGGTGCTTTCATTGTTTTATGTGGGCCTGAAAGGCAACCAGTAATCACAGGTTTCACACACACAGGCACGCATACGTACACACACACACACACACACAATCACACACCAGTGAGTGGGCAGTGGGATGCTGTGCGGTGTGTGACACTCTCCTTAGGTCGTGGGTTATATTGTTTCTCACGTCCTGTGATTTAGCATCCCCTGTGATAGGCCCTGGCAGGACATAAACAACAGCGATAACCACAGGAAGTAAACATATTTAGAATAGAGAAGAAGAACACACCTGCCCTCAGGCTTTCATCACTACACTTCAGAAAAACCAGCTCCATCAAAAATACAAGAAAAACAAAACAGTAAACACAATCACACTGCAGAATAGTGAATTTGTGTTGCGTCCATTATAGATAGAGTAGTAGGGCAGGGAGATTAGATACAGAAAATGCTTTGGGAGAAATAGACTCTCTTCGTTTTTCTAACTGCGATGGCCAGCCAATTGCAGATGAGAAACCGGAGTGGGGAATCAGAAATCAATGTTGAACCTCACAGCAATTTTGATGTCTACACAAAATATATAATGGGCATGAAGATCGTTTCAGAGACTACCTTTGAGCCCATATTGGTCGAAAAACAACCAGCTGTTGTTGATGGTCTATAGGACACCCACAGCTTTGCACAGGCCAGTCACTTACATGGAACTGGTCTGTTATTGGCCTGTTTGGTTTATGTACAGTCAGGTCTGCAATAATAATCACATTCCCCGGCCTGTCGTCTTGGCCATCCCGACCCCATCTGGAACAACATGTCTGTGATCTCCACACACTCTCTCTGGGACGGGAATGTGTCAAAACGGAGCTGACTGAAGAACACCGGGCCATATTCAGACATGGCGTGCAGTGAGGAAGAGGAAGAGAGTCAAATACATAGGAATGTATTTGTTCAAAGACACTCAGTGAGGATCTCATTGAAGGGATCTAGAGGAGAGGGATGTGAAATAACCCAAGGTCTTGTCCTATTGGCTAATCAACATCAACCGCTCCCGTGGCAACCTAAGTGACTGACAGAGAGGGTTGCCATGCCAATGGCAGGGGAGGAGAAATGGGTGCTGGAGAAATGTTGAAGGGCCTAGGACAGACAGTGGGAGCCAGTAACACAGAGACACCTGTACCAGTTACTAGCGAAATACACAGTGCCAATACATCTAATATGAAATATAGCCTGTAGCCCTTCGACTTTACAGTTAAGATGAAGCACTAAGGGAGTAGATTCATTTATTCTCTGAAATTATGAAATTATATAGTAAGCTTAACCCAGAAGCTCCATTATCTGTACTTGACAACCTGCTATGTTGAAAATTACATGACGAGAGAGAGAGAGAGAGAGAGAGAGAAAAAAAAAAACGTGAAGTGAGCGAGGCCACCACTTCCCAGTCAATCCTTTCCAGATGATGATGCTGTGTGGATCCTGTGGCTGAACCGACAAGATTCTCTAGCCACACCGAAATGACTCTGTGTTCATCCCCGTTGGTCCCGTAGCAACAGGATCTCATAGTTTCCATTCAAAATTCAACTTGTTATGTTTTTGAATTAACCTATTTTCGAAACACTAATTCAGCGTGGTTACAGGGTTAATTCCGCATGGTTACATAGTTAAAAGAGAAACAACTCAAAGGTTAACAGTTTAGGTATTCATTCTGAGTGGTTAATGGTTAGGGCTATTGTTCGGGGGAAAGGCTTAAAGAAAAGAATAACAAAATGACACGCTGTAACATCAGGTATCGTCAGTAGTTACAGTATTCTCACGGTTTGTTAGAGCATTGTGAACTGCCATAGTACAGTAGTCTGAGCAGTGCGCTTCAGCTCTGAGCATCATGAGTTTTTTTGTTTGTTTTGTGAGCGCCCAGGAAGGCATATATCGACGTTCTCAGGATCTTTTCAAACATCAGAATTCACCATCTCTTTCTAGTGACCAGCCTGCCCTTAGGGTTGACCCCGGGATGGTTGATTCACAGTGTTGGCCGAGGTGGATCAGTGGTGCCCAGAGAGACCGGCTTGGCTCGGCTTTAGAGAAGGAATTCAAGTTGGGGAAAAGAGGGAGTAGAAACTCTGCATGGGAGTCACTGCTGTTTAAATAATAGATGTGCTACCACCAAACCTCTGACATATCTTTCGCCTTTAACCTGTTTCTCTACCAACAGTGACGCACGGTAACAGAATACGTCTGAAGCTGAAGACAAATACGGGACAAAGAGAGACGGAGACGGAGTGGTGATAGCAGGATGTTTGTGGGAGATCCGTTTGGACCCTACTAACTGACTGTGACTCCTTGGAATGAACCGTGTAGAGTCGTCCGCAATACACCCCATACTGAAAGAGACACACACACACCACACCACACCACACACACACACACACACACACACAGAGTCAGAACGTCTCCTGGAGAGAACCTGCTGAGCTGCTCTGAGAAGGATCTGTAGGAAGGACATAGTTTATTTGCAGGGAATGTAGTAGTCTTTGCTATACATAGAAGGCCGCCTTACCTTTTCCTTTATCTTTTGAGGTATAGCTGTCGAGAGTGCCTGGCGTCCACTGCTCTATATTCGTGAGGTAACACCCATGGCCAAAAAACTGTCCAACCAAGTTATTACACTCTGACACTAAATGCTAGAGCAAATTGGGTTTACAGGCAGCCTAATTCTGATATTTTTCCACTAATTGGTCTTTTGACCAATCAAATCATCTCTTTTGCCAACTTTTGGGCAAAACATCAGATTTGGGGTGCCTGTATACAGGTTCTGCATGACAAAACAGTTTTTGCTTTGTCATTGTGGAATATTGTTTGTAGATTGATAAGGAGAAAAAAAAAACACACGTTTTCGTCCATTTTAGAATGAGGCTGGCAAAATGTGGAAAAAGTCAAGGGGTCTGAATACTCTCCGAATGCACTGTTTATATGGCCGTACTTTCTCACACTGAAGGAGAGAATGCAGGGTGGTGATCTGGTTGGTGCTCCTTGAGCATGAAATATCTGTGAATGATGCATCTGGAAATGAATCTCTGCCTTCTGCCTCTATGATTTGCATAGGCAACATGGATACACTGGGTGGACAGCATGTAAATGCGATTTAGCAAACCAATTACTGACACAGGCAAACAGGAACATGCTGACAGAGGCTCTGACATACTGCAGTAAAATACACACACAAAGCATGCATGCACGCACATGCACCAACCCACACACACACTTATATTAGCGTTCCCACTAAGGGACAGAGTGTTTTATACTTGTATAATATCGCTGTGGAAACTCCACTCATGCAGGATTAGTCGCATGTCACCAAAACTCACCTTATGTGGTGTACAGCCATCACCTGCATAAAAATTTGACCTACACCTAACATGGGTGGCCTGCACTTAAATATCCCTGGTGTAGTGTTTTCCATGTATATGAATTTGAGTATGTCTCATATGCAAGTTATTATGATATTCTACTTGTACTTCTCTCTCTTTTATATATCTCTTCCTCAGAGACAAGCCAGGGTGATCTGCCAGGGTTTACAGTTCACCCTCATCACCGCCACATTCCCTGCTGATCCCTCGCCACTGGCAGTCTGACTACAAAAACACTCCAATCAGGCCTGGTTTATCTAGCTACACACTCATTAGCTTTAGCATTGTTTGACTTAGCCTAGAACGAAAGCCCACTCACACTCCCAACTGTTTCCGGCCGCAAGGGAGGACAACATCCTCATTGTTCTTGTTCCTTTTGCCCTTCTTTTCACTTTAGCTAATGCTCTGTCTGTCAACAAGTCACGGTCACTGTTGGGCATGTGAAATTATCTAAGACACCTCCTGGCTAGCGTCTAACCTACGTTTCTAGCCAGGTCTCTGAGTGTAGCCCAGTCGAGGCATGTGTTGTTCAGGGTGGATATTTCCTCGTCTAGTCAGGAAGTTTGCCATGTCTGTCCAGGACTCATTATCTGTAGAGCTCTGACAGACTATTTTAATGCAATATTACCAAGAAACACGAGCATGGATATGCGCATGCACGTGCATGTACACACACACTTGCATGAATTCATACACGCATAAACTCACAAGCACACACAGCATTTTGCATTCCTCACGTCAGGAGAGAACAGACATGCCAGACACGTGACCTTTTACACCAGACAGCCCTGATCCCACAGGCTTCTGTGCCCCTCTGTGTGTGTGTGTTTGTGTTTGTGTGTGTGTGTGTGTGTGTGTGTGTGTGTGTGTGTGTGTGTGTGAGAGAGAGAGAGAGGGAGAGAGAGGGAGAGAGAGAGAGAGGGGGGGGGGGTGTTCAAGCACAGGCTTGAATAAAACACCATAGAAAATGCAGGTCCAACATCCTATTTAGCCCAGGCACAATACTAACAGACCTTTCCCCCTCTACTTGCTACAATCAGTTACATGATCAAGACTATCAGGCATCTCTAGAACCTGCTTTGTTTGATATGTTTAGTGTCAGTGGCATTATAACTAACTCGTCCCTACAGCCCTGCGTTTTTCCTCTATGGGAAGACATCTGCATTCGAAGGGAAAATATAACATTGAATTCAACCAAGCGAAAAAGCAGCGGCCCCATTCTTTTTAACCAGCGGACCCCTGAAAGCTATCGCACTACACAAAGGAGGGAACAGTAATTGCCAGAGCCTTGCTAAACCATGCAATTAGCTTCAAATGACAAGACAGTCGGCAAGCTGAAATTACCCAGTTTCAGGAGCTTTTTCCTAGCGCGCGTGTGGCGTGGCTACCAACCTTTAGCAGGGACAGGGAAGAAAAGGAAGACGAAGAAAAGAAAGGACAAAGGAACAGAAAGTGTCCCCCGCTGTAGCGTTTTACACACACTATAATTAAAAATCCCTGACTCTTCCTGGGGAATGATGACAGCCATGCTCACGTGTAGCGGGGGCCAAGGAAAACCCAACCACACTGATGGAATTAGAGTTCCACACTGCTTAAGGGCCTCGCCTACTGTGAGAGAGAGTCTAGGGGCCTCACCTATGCGCGTTTTGTGAGAGAGAGTAGCCTGCCATTTGTGATGACCACAGCAACATTAGTTGTGGTGCTTCCTTGTTAAAATGCCCGAGAGAGAGCGGTACATGTGCTGTCTTTTTTTTTGTTGCACTGGAGCACGTGGCTTTTCAGTGTCAAGGAGATGGAGGGTGATCATTTGTGTGTCTGTATAAGTGCACATCTGCATACATAGGCTATAACCATGGACCTCAGAAACCCCACAGGTGCACAAGTCTAAGCCCAAATCAAACTGCCAATCACACATTCAAAGCACGAAAGGTGAAACAAATAGGTTAATGGAACCCCCATTCTCCAGATATGCTTGCTGAAGCATACTCATTTTGAAATAATACCTTCCTGTCCCATTTAGTTTCTTTTCTCCATATTCTATCACCATATCCTGGCAACCCGGCCTGTCTGAAAAGCCCAATTACCTTGGCGACGTCTTGCCATGGCGACAGGCCTTGCCATCTCCTATTAAGAGAAGCTGAAATGGATTGGATAGCGCAGATAAACCCAGCAAGGTGTTCATTAGTGGGCTCTTTCTCTGTCCAACCATTATTACATTAGCTAAACTGACCAGTTAATGAGCCTCTGCTCCCTCCATCTGCCTACACTCAGAGGGCTAGGAATATGAAATATATATGTTTATATATATATACATATATATATATATATATATATACAAAACATTTTGTTGTGTTACAGCCTGAATTCAAAATTGATTAAATATATATTTTTCTCACCTCTCCATACACAAACCCCCGTAATGACAAATTGAAAAAAAAAAAAATGTTTTGCAAATGTATGTAATGTATACAGAAATATCACATTTACATACAGTACCAGTCAGAAAAATGTAAAAGTATGTTTTACATTGTAGAATAATAGTGAAGACATCAAAACTATGAAATAACACACATGGAATCATGTAGTAACCAAAAAGGTGATAAACAAATCAAAATATATTTTATATAGCAGTCACCCTTTGCCTTGATGACAGCTTTGCACACTCTTGGCATTCTCTCAACCAGTTTCACGAGGTAGACACCTGGAATGGATTTCAATTAACAGGTGCGCCTTGTTAATTTGTGGAATTTCATTCCATTTAATGCATTTGAGGCATGAAGGTCAGTCAATGCGGGAAATTTCAAGAAATGTGAAAGTTTCTTGAAGTGCAGTCGTAAAAACCATCAAGCGCAATGATGAAACTGTCTCTCATGAGGACCACCAGAGGAAAGGAAGACCCAGAGTTACCTCTGCTGCAGAGGATAAGTTCATTAGAGTTACCAGCCTCAGATTGCAGCCCAAATAAATGCTTCACAGAGTTCAAGGAACAGACATCTCAACATCAACTGTTCACAGGAGACTGTGTGAATCAGGCCTTCATGGTCGAATTGCTGCAAAGAAACCACTACTAAAGGACACCAATAATAATAAGAGACTTGCTTGGGCCAAGAAACATGAGCAATGGACATTAGACTGGTGGAAATCTGTCCTTTGGTCCAAATTTGAGATTTTTGGTTACAACCACCATGTCTTTGTGAGACACAAAGTAGGTGAACGGATAATCTCTGCATGTGTGGTCCCCACAGTGAAGCATGGAGGAGGAGGTGTGATGGTATGTGGGTGTTTGCTAGTGACACTGAATTCAAGGCACACTCAACCAGCATGGCAACCACAGAATTCTTCAACGAAATACCATCCAATCTGGTTTGAGCTTAGTGGGACTATCATTTGTTTACCAACAGGACAATGACCCAACACACCTCCAGGCTGTGTAACGGCTATTTGACCAAGAAGGAAAGTGATGGTGCTGCATCAGATGACCTGGCCTCCACAATCACCCGACCACATCCCAATTGAGATGGATTGGGATGAGTTGGACTGCAGAGTGAAGGAAAAGCAGCCAAAAAATGCACAGCATATGTGGGAATTCCAAGACTGTTGAAAAAGCATTCCTCATGAAGCTGGTTGAGAGAATGCCAAGCGTGTGCAAAGCTGTCATGAAGGTAAAGGGCGGCTACTTTGAAGAATCTAAAATATATTTGTATATTTGTTTAATGCTTTTTTGGTTACTACATGATTCCATGTGTTATTTCATAGTGTTGATGTCTTCACTATTATTCCCCAACGTAATTTTTTTTTTTAAATAAAGAAACTGGAACTGTATGTATTCACACACCTGAGTCAACACTTTGTAGAAGCACCTGGGTAAGTCTTAAGGAGATTTCCACACCTGGATTGTGCAAAATGTTCCCATTATTCTGTTAAAAAGTATTGAAGCACTAACATTGGTTGTTGATCATTGTAAGACAACCATTTCCAGGTCTTGCCAAAGATTTTCAATTAGATTTCGGTCAAAACTGTAACTCAGCCACAAAGGAACATTCACTGTCTTCTTTGTAAGCAACTCCAGTGTAGATTTGGCCTTGTGTTTTAGGGTATTGTCCTGCTGAAAAGTGAATTAATCTCCCAATGTCTGGTGGAAAGCAGACAACCAGGTTTTCCTCTAGGATTTTGCCTGTGATTAGCTCCATTCCATTAATTTTTTACCCTGAAAAACTCCCCAGTCCTGATTTACAAGCACACCCACTATGCTTGAAAATATGGAGAGTGGTACTTAGTAATGTGTTGTTTCAGATTTGCCCCAAACATAACACTTTGCATTCAAGAGCAAATGTTAATTGTTTTGCCACATGTTTCTCAATATGCCTTGTTGCAAAGACGATGCATGATATAGATTTTTTTGCTGCACAGGCTTCCTTCTTTTCACTCTGTCAGTTAGGATAGTATTCTGGAGTAACTACAATGTTGTTGATTCATCCTCAGTTTTCTCCTAGCACAGCCATTTTTTAAACTCTGTAACTGTTTTAAAGTCATCATTGGCCTCATGGTGTAATCCCTGAGCAGTTTCCTTCCCTCAGGCAACTGAGTTAGGAAGGACGCCTATATCTTTGTAGTGACTGGGTGTCTTGGTACACCACTCAAAGTGTAATTAATAACTTCACCATGCTCAAAAGGATATTCAATGTCTGCATTTTTTAAATTAAATTGTTTCATTTAACATCCGGTGTTCTGGTTGAATCTGTGTTTGAAATTCTCTGCTCGACTGAGAGACCTTACAGATAATTGTATGTGTGTGGTACAGAGATGAGGTAGTCACTCAAAATTCATGTTATTGCACACAGAGTGAAGTGAGTCCATGCAACTTATTATGTCCACATTGTTACTCCTGAACTTATTTAGGCTTGCCATAACAAGGAGCTTGAATACTTATTAACTAAAGTAGTTTCAGGTTGTTATTAATTTGTACAAATATTAAAGAACATTATACCACATCAACATTATGAGGTATTGTGTGTAGGCCAATGACAAGAAATCACAACAAAATGTACAAAATGTATATACAGTGTCTTCGGAAAGTATTCAGACCCCTTGACTTTTTCTACATTTTGTTACTTATTCTAAAGTGGATTAATGAAAAAAAAAAGGGTTTTATAAAATTTTGCTAATTTATAAAAAATAAATAACAGAAATACCTTATTTACATACAGTGCCTTGCGAAAGTATTCGGCCCCCTTGAACTTTGCGACCTTTTGCCACATTTCAGGCTTCAAACATAAAGATATAAAACTGTATTTTTTTGTGAAGAATCAACAACAAGTGGGACACAATCATGAAGTGGAACGACATTTATTGGATATTTCAAACTTTTTTAACACATCAAAAACTGAAAAATTCGGCGTATGTGACAAATACAATTGATTGGACTTGATTTGGAAAGAAACACACCTTTCTTTATAAGGCCCCAACAGTTGACAGTGCATGTCAGAGCAAAAAGCAAGCCATGAGGTCAAAGGAATTGTCTGTAGAGCTTAGAGACAGGATTGTGTTGGCACAGACCTGGGGAAGGGTACCAAAACATTTCTACAGCCTTGAAGGTCCCCAAGAACACAGTGGCCTCCATCATTCTTAAATGGTGTGGAGATGTTTTTCAGAGGCAGGGAACTGGGAGACTAGTTAGGATCAAGGGAAAGAAGAACAGAGCAAAGTACAGAGAGATCCTTGATGAAAACCTTCACGCTCAGTACCTCAGACTGGGGCGAAGATTCATCTTCCAACAGGACAACGACCACAGCCAAGACAACGCAGAAGTGGCTTCGGGAGAAGTCTCTGAATGTCCTTGAATGGCCCAGCCAGAGCCCCGATCGAACATCTCTGGACAGACCTGAAAATAGCTGTGTAGCGACACTCCCCATCCAATCTGACAGAGCTTGAGACGATCTGCAGAGAAGAATGGGAGAAACTCTCCAGATACTGGTGTGCCAAGCTTGTAGCATCATACCCAAGAAGACTCGAGGCTGTAATCGCTGCCAAAGGAGCTTCAACAAAGTACTGAGTAAAGGGTCTGAAAACTTATGTAAATGTGATATTTGATATGTGATACAGCTGGACTGGTACATATCTGGGAGAAAGTTACAGAGGCACAAAGATCATAACCCCAAGACATCCCCTTTCATTGCTATGATTTTTGTGCCTCTGCAACATTATTCACAATACATTCAGGATTATCTGTTATTATGGAAACATACACATTTATGTAAAAGTTTTGTGAAAGACATTCTATCCATATTTACAAAAAAACTGACTCCAAAATGACACAGTATATTATTTACCATTCCTTTCTATTGGGCACAAAATCATGTGAAAGACAACCAAAGCAAACTGCAAATGCATCCAACACGTTTGTAGAGTCACAAGCATGATGTCGTCATTGCATGCTAGGAGTATGGGACCAATTATAACATTTTGTTCGCTTATTTTTGTTGTCTTTTTTTGCTCATCTTTATCAACAGTGTCAATAATTATGGAGGTGGGTGTATATAGCACATGAATATAGGGTACATCCATTCTGTGTATATAGTATCTATAAAGGAGAGTGGAGAAAAAAGAGAATCTGATATATACTTACGGTACTGTGTGTAGTATCATGGTACGCCCACGGAGATGGAGGAAGAAAGTTGTGTTTGCAAACACACAACAAGGCTCTGTTGGACAGGTCTTAAACCTTTGTTTCTGGGTTGGACTCTTTAATGAATAATGGATAATACAGAGACTCAGAGAGAGAGGGAGAGAAGGCGAGAGGGAGAGAGAGAGAGAGAAAGAATATGTGCACACTGCCAACAAAATGAGGTGGAAACTGAGCTGCACTTCCTAAACTCCTGCCAAATGTATGACCATACTAGAGACACATATTTCCCTCAGATTACACAGACCCACAAAGAATTTGATAACAAATCCAATTTTGATAAACGCCCATATCTACTGGGTAAAATACCACAGTGTGCCGTCACAGAAGCAAGATTTATGACCTGTTGCCACAATAAACGAGCAACCAGTGAAGAACACCATTGTAAATACAACCATATTTATCTTTATTTATTTTCCATTTTATACTTTAACTATTTGCTCATCGTTATAACAATGTACATAACCATATTATGACATTTGAAATGTCTCTATTCTTTTGAAACTTTTGTGAGTGTAATATTTACTGTTAATATTTTATTGCTTATTTCACTTTTGTTTATCTATTTCACTTGCTTTGGCAATGTACACATATGTTTCTCTTGCCAAAAAAAGCCCTTTGAATTGAATTGAATAACTTTCCCCGACGCACAAGTGGTTATCTCCACCCTGCTACCAAGAAAAGACTTCCACCTTGCTACCATACAGCAAGTAAATGCAACCATTTCACCTGACTGTGCCTCAAAACTAAGTGTTTACCTGGCCCACCACTCTACCCTGGATTTGAACAGCCTACACCTAGAGGACATACATCCAGACCACAGCACCACCAGCCACATCCACATCGACACCCACACCCATACCCCAACCAAACAATACCCCGCCAAACCAACCATGCACTCTCCTTCCAGACTCACATTAAGCATCTCCAATCAAAAATTAAATCTAGAATCGGCTTCCTATTTCGCAACAAAGCTTCCTTCACTCATGCTGCCAAACATACCCTCGTAAAACTGACCATCCTACCGATCCTTGACTTCGGTGATGTCATCTATAAAATAGCCTCCAACACTCTACTCAGCAAACTGGATGTAGTCTATCATAGTGCCATCCGTTTTGTCACCAAAGCCCCATATACTACCCACCACTGCGACCTGTACGCTCTCGTTGGCTGGCCAAACCCACTGGCTACAGGTTATCTACAAGTCTCTGCTAGGTAAAGCCCCGCCCTATCTCAGCTCGCTGGTCACCATGGCAGCACCCACTCGTAGCACACGCTCCAGCAGTTATATCTCACTGATCAACCCCAAAGCCAAATCCTCCTTTGGTCGCCTTTCCTTCCAGTTCTCTGCTGCCACTGACTGGAACGAACTGCAAAAATCACTGAAGCTGGAGATTCCCATCTCCCTCACTAGCTTTAAGAACCATCTGTCAGAGCAGCTCACAGATCACTGCGCTTGTTCATAGCCCATCTGTATACAGCCCATCTATCTACCTCATTCCCATACTGTATTTATTTACTTTGCTCCTTTTGTACCACAGTATCTCTACTTGCACATCCATATTTTGCACATCTACCATTCCAGTGTTTAATTGCCATATTGTAATTACTTCGCCACCATGACCTATTTATTGCCTTAACTCCCTTATTTGACCTTATTTGCACTCACTGTATATAGACTTTGTTTTATTTTTTTCTACTGTATTATTGACTGTATGTTTTGTTCATTCCATTTGTAACTCTGTGTTGTTGTATGTGTCGAACTGCTATGCTTTATCTTGGCCAGGACGCAGTTGCAAATGAGAACTTGTTTTCAACTAGCCTACCTGGTTAAATAAAGGTGAAAAAATATATATAAAATGCACACACCCCATACAGGCTATCTTAGATCAGAACTATGCCCCTCCTCCCCAACCCATGCCCCCCACTCCCGCAAAGAGGGCCTCAACATAAAAGTCACACAAATGCACAAGCTTCTCCATCCTGGTGGGGGAGATCAATCATTTCCAGGGCCAGGGACTAGTCTGTGGCGACCTAAATGCCAGAACTGGACAAGAATCTGACACCCTCAGCACACGGGGACAAAAACCTACTGACGGTGAAAAACATATGACCCCTAAACACAACTACGACAACATCACCAAAAAAAACGGGTCACAACTCTTGTAGCGCTGTCGCCCGCTGAGTCTGTACTTAGTCCATTGTAGGCGTCGAGGGGACTATTACGGTAGGTACACCTACACCTCATCCCTTGGCAGTAGTACTGTAGATTACTTTATCACTGACTTCAACCCAGAGTGTCTCAGAGCGTTCACAGTCAGCCCACTGACACCCCTATCAGATCACAGCAAAATCACTGTCTACTTGAACAGAGCAATACTCAATTATGAGGCATCAAAGCCAAATCAATTGCATAATAATAAGAAATGCTACAGATGGAAAGAAAGTATTGTAGAAACCTGCCAAAAAACAACTAGTCAACAATAAATTCAGTCCCTTTTAGATAACTTCCTGGACAAAACGTTTCATTGTAAAAGCGAAGGTCAAAACTTGACAGTAGAAAACCGAAACAGTATATTTGACTTCTCAGTTCCCCTATCCAATCTAAACATGAAGAACGCAAAAACCTAAGAAAGAAATTGAGAAACCTATCCAACCCAAAGCATAGAGACCCAGAAAACCTGAGCCTACGCCTTCACTATGGTGAATCACTGAAACAATACAGAAATACACTACGGAAAAAGAAGGAACAGCACGTCAAAAATCAGCTCAATGTAATTGAAGAATCCCTAGTATCTAACCACTTCTGGGAAACTTGGAACACACTAAACAAACAAAAACACAAAGAATTGGCTCTTTAACAACGAACAAACCAAAAAAAACATAGACAGTACATGATCAAATACAAATCTTAGAACCAACTATTAAAGACTTACAGAACCCACTGGATTCTCCAATTGCAGTACATTGAATGAACTACAGGACAACATATCCATATCCTCCAACTCAAAAAGGCCTGCGGTGTTGATGATGTCCTAAATTAATAAAATATACGGACCACAAATTCAATTTGGCTATAGTTAAACTCTTTAACATCATCCTCCGCTCTGGCATGTTCCCCAATATTTGGAACCAATGACTGATCACCCCAATCCACAAAAGTGGAGACAAATTTGACCTCAATAACTACCGTGGGATATGCGTCAACAGCAACCTTGGGAAAATCTTCTGCATTCTCATTAACAGCAGTGAAAACAATGTACTGAGCAAATGTCAAATTGGCGTTTTACCAAATTACCGGATGATAGACCATGTATTCACCCTGTACACACTAATTGACAAACAAACAAACCAAAACATGCTTTTGTTGATAAAAAAACAACTTTTGACTCAATTTGGCTTGAGGGTCTGCTATGCAATTTGATGGAAAGCGGTGTTGGTGGTAAAAACATACAACATTATAAAATCCATGTACACAAACAAGTGTGTAGTTAAAATGTCTTTCTACAGTGCCGTGGAGTGACAGGGAAGCAGCTTGAGTACTACCCTCTTCAACATATATATTAACGAATTGGCGAGGGCACTAGAACAGTCTGCAGCACCCAGCCTCACCGTACTACAATCTAAAGTCAAATGTCTACTGTTTGCTGATGATCTGGTGCTTCTGTCCCCCACCAAGGAGGGCCTACAGCAGCACCTGGATATTCTGCACATATTCTGTCAGATCTGGGCCCTAACAATAAATCTTAGTAAGACCAAAATGGTGTTCCAAAATAATGGTGTTCCAAAAAAGGTCCAGTTGCCAGGACCACAAATACAAATTCCATCTAGACACCGTTGACCTAGAGCACACAAAAAAAACTATACATACCTCGGCCTAAACATCAGCGCCACAAGTAACTTACACAAAGATGTGAACGATCTGAGAGACAAGGCACGAAGAGCCTTCTATGCCATCAAAGGGAACATACAATTTTACATACCAATTAGGATCTGGCTAAAAATACTTTATTTGGAGAAAAAAAAAATTCTTGACACATTGGAAAGAATTAACAAAAAAACAGAGCAAACTAGAATGCTATTTGGCCCTAAACAGATAGTACACAGTGGCAGAATACCTGACCACAGTGACTAAAAATCACTGTCGTTCTGCCCTTGAACCAGGTAGTTAACCCACTGTTCTTAGGCCGTCAATGAAAATAAGAATTTGTTCTTAACCGACTGGCCTAGGTAAATAAAGGTACAATTAAAAATTAAATATAAGACGCAGTGAGCACAGCCTGCACACTGTCCACAAAATGAGGTGGAAACTGAGCTGCACTTCCTAACCTCCTGCCAAATGCATAACCATATTAGAGACACATATTTTCCTCAGATTACACAGATCCACAAAGAATTTGAAAACAAATCCAACTTTGTTGGATTATCTATTGAGTGAAATACAAAGTGTGCCATCACAGCAGCAAGATGTGTGACCTATTGCCACAACAAAAGGGCAACCATTGAAGAACGAACACCGTTGTAAATAAAAACCCATTTTTATGTTTATTTATTTTCCCATTTGTACTTCAACTATTTGCTCATAATATAATCTTTATTGTTTTGGAACTGTTGTGAGTGTAATGTTTACTGTAAAAAAATATATTGTTTTTTTCACTTGTGTTTATTATCTATTTCACTTGCTTTGGCGATGTTACCATATGTTTCCCATGTCAATAAAGCCCTTAAAATGAAATTGAACTGAATTGAGAGAGCGAGAGAGAGAGAGAGTGAGAGAGCGAGATGGGGGTGGGAGATAAAAGAGAGAGTAAACAGACAACAGGATAGAGAGACAACAGGGGGTTCCTTGAGGTCATTTGGCATCTGTTCCACCTGCAGTCCACTTTATATTTCCATAACCAATGATGGTTCCACTCTCTTAATTAGGTGCCCATTAGTTGTGCAGTAATTATCCATGCTATCTATCGCTGCATCACTAATGGTGAGAATGAGGCGGGGAATGGGTCATTACTGTCCTGTTTGCCATTAGCCTTTTCGCTACTATTATACCTCATGGCTTCTCCTACAGAGGTAGACAATGGGGTTCAACCAGCTGTTTGTTCGTGTGTGTGTGTATATATCTCTGTGTGTGTGTGATTTGTCTACATACTTTAACCTTCTCCACAGGGGCACTGAGGAGAGACTGTGCAATGGGTCTGTATCTGCTGACTGTCAGCAGGGGGTGAGATGAAAGTAATCCCCCCTCTAAGACCAACATGCTGGGGGGGACTGGGCTAAGATCATCTTCACTAAACACCTGAGAAACAAAAACATACATGATCTACTGCAGCAGTTATGCCCAATACTCAGTTTAAGATATCTAAACAATACAGAGAAGACGGACTGAATGTGTATTGTTGAATAATACATTTAATAACAAAACACTATTTAGCTATTAAAATGCCATCCCCACAAATCCCCCGATGTCTCTCTCTGTGTGGCACGGGGCATTTGTCACGGGCCATGGAGGCGTGTTGTGTGTAGCGTGATGCTAATTTCTCCGTGAGCGAGGCCGAGGGACGTGATGCTGCTGCTGTGGTAATGTCTTTGACGCCATTAACCACTGCATTTGGCAGCCGCGGAAGAACATTACACCCTTAATACAATCCTGCGGGGGAACAGGCATCTTCGCGTGATTACAGGATCAATGTTATTTACTGTACTTTAATAACTTTGCTAGAAAACCGGAGCTTATGGCACGGTGGAAAGAACCGGGGCCAAAACGCAATTAGCATGGCTGTTTTAACACGGCAGGCCCTAGCATTGATCAGCTGTAATCAAATGAAACATACGACAGTGTTTCCAGAGGAGAAAGCCAGCCAAGCTTAGGAACGTTACTCAGAGGGCTTTATTCTGCCAGCAGCCTGCGTTTCGCTTCTTTGATGATGATAGTGCAAATTTCTTTAATGGGGGGAAAAAGGTAGTCAATGTCTACACTCTGGAAAGTATAAACAATGGAATTCCACATGATATGGGCCAATGTTGACTTACAATTAGGGTTTGGCCCTCATTGCAGATGGCTGTTTTTCATTGGTAACATGAAGGCAGCATGTTCAGCTAGTTGATTGTGGTTGTCCTAGTCATGTATCAAAAGTTACCCGCTTTCTTTTTGTTTTGCATGACAGTTTACCCACGTTTTGCAGAAAAATGCATTGAAAGCATAGGGAGCATTACTGGTTTCACCTTGACCAGCAATTTACGCACCTATTTTTTTATTTTTTTTACCACTACATCAATGCATGTAACGGTGGATATCCAATTGGCATTTCAAGTGAAACATCACTACATTGGAGTAGCCTGTCAGGGGCCACGTGCAGATCACTTCCAGTGTGTTAACTTAACCACTCAACCCCTCAACCATTCAGAACAATGAACAATCCTACAGTAGCTATATCCAGAATGACATCAATCATTTGTCCATGTGAACACAGGAATTAAATAAATCACACAGAGCCACGTCAGTGATCCGCTTTTAGATTAGGGGTTGTCAAGAGAATGATTTATAACTGCGTACAGCTATTAGAACTGGATATAATATCAATAACTTGGTCTAAATGCTGACTCCTTCATTTTTACCATTAGCTAATGTCAGTCATTTGGGTGCCATGAAAGCATTCCAGTCAATGTCTTCCTAGAATGAAAAACTGTGAATATGAAATGTACCCATATCCTATTCAAAGAATATGATTGGTAGAGAGAAAAATGAGGCCAAACAATTACAAGACCGTGTCAAAGTTGATTCTCCATTGAAAGCTCTTTTTTAAATATTTTTTATATCTGTTATGATCCTCAACGTCTATGGTAGGAATGAGAAGTAATGGCTATTGATCTGACAAATGGATTAGAAATAATTGTCCGTTGCTCGAGTTTGAGGCTATAGCGGGAGACAATGCTAATGGTGTCACATTAACTTCTCTATTGTTCGCCATTATTACCTGTTGATCAATAATAAGGTGTGTTGACTGCTCTGTCTCTCCTTGTACTGGAACACTTCTCTCTCTCTCTCTCTCTCTCTGTCTCTCTCTCTCTCTGCCAAAGATGGGGGTGTCCTCGATCAGAGGAAAGCGCTCCCTGGCGCGCCGTACCGTGTTCCGCGCTTTGACAAGCATCCAACTGGTGCCGTAACAGATTGGGTCGGTGACCTCGCTAGAACCAGAGTGGCCCGGGCCTCCTGTCCACCGTGCTTCTAACCAACTGTTCCTCTGTCGAAACAGATGAGCCACAGCCAGTGAGCCATTCAAAGTGCCTTCCTCCTCTCTCTCCCCCTATAGGCTAACACCCGTCTACGTGCCAAACTATTTCCAGATATCTTCAAGGGGCACTTCGTAAGGCTACCGCTTTTAAGTCCGGCTGTCTGTCTGTAGGACTGGCTGTGTTAATTAGGCTACATCCGTATTGGTGCTGATATTCCGTGCTAGCTGCCAGCCACATCCTCTATTTCCCACAGACTGATGGGAACGAGAACCAGGGAATCACTACTTCCTCACACCAAGAGGGGCTACGTCGACTCTGTCAGATGTCATCTCTTTTGAAATGGTTCACTTCCCAGGATTTTTGGAGAGATGAGGATGACTCAAATAGCACTTGGAGATAAGCACAACCGGAGAGAGAGGAAAGGAGAGAGGAGAAAGACAAGAAGTGATAAACATGCGTACTTAACACAGCAAAATGGTAATTTAGTGAAGGAAGCAGTTCTCAGACAGCATTACATTTGAATTAAGAGTTTCAAGAAAATTACAACAAAAATGAAGCAATGTGAGACCATTTTCCTTTTACCCAGAGACACAAGTAGAGTACTTACATCACTAAACTGCTGTGGTTATACTTGTCTTCCAGAGTGAGTGTAAAGGTGAGTAGAGAGTTTAACAGGGGTGTGTGTGTGTGTGTGTGTGTGTGTGTGTGTGTGTGTGTGTGTGTGTGTGTGTATGTGTGTGTGTGTGTGTGTGTGTGTGTGTGTGTGTGTGTGTGTGCATGCGTGCGTGCATGTGGGCGTGCCTGCGTGTGCATAATGTTCTGTATAGCGTGTTGAGGGTTTGGTGAACTAAGCAACAAATCACCTTGCCTGAAACAATGTAGCTGTGTAACCTTCCAGAGCATGTGGCTATCAGATGCTCACTCAAACAGGCACCCATGTGTTAACTCCTCTGACCTGGGAGTGCCCTCCCCTTCTAGGACCATCTCCATCACTGCTGGGCCAGAAAATCAAAGCCAGTTAGGCTAATGGAGGTGTTTGATACAGGCCAAAGAGACCAGTGACACCATAGCCACTGAGAATACAGTCAGATAAATACACTGTCAATGTGTCCGCTCCCTCTTCTTTGAACTCGCTCTCTTTTCTCTCTTGTTCCTTTTCTTTCCTTCTCTATACAGTATGTTGCATTATCTCTCTCTCCTTTGAGGCCTCTCTCTTTTATTTCCCCTTTCATTCTCCCTCCAGGAGGTGAGGGATCTGGTTCAAGTGTTACACAGAATTATATTTGAACTCCATTCAAGCCACTCAAGGTTGAGCTCCACTTTCCTCTTTCATGAGAGGTTGTAATGTTTCAGATAAAGGCCTGTGACTACTGAGACTGAAGGGGGTTGGTGGGGGCTCACAGGAAGAAACATGAGGTGGAGAAATTGGCAGATTGCAAGGCCAAAGCCAATCCTTCACAATGAGCAGGGAGAGACACACTTGTGCAAGTTATTCCAGAGTGTTTGTAAGAAATGAAAAAAGAAACAGAGATTGAGAGGAGAACATGTATAATAATACTGTATTGGTCTGCTAGATGCAAACAGGTGGAGATGTGGTTCCATAGAGGGGGGAGGGGGGCACACAAAAGAATGCATGAAGAGCAGAATTAGGCCGATACTCACTAATTATACAAATCCATAAAAGAGACGTTAAATTCTACAACCACCTAAAAGCGATTCCCAAACCTTCCATAACAAAGCCATCACCTATGGAGAGATTAATCTAGAGAACAGTCCCCTAAGCAAGCTGGTCCTGGGGCTCTGTTCACAAACACAAACAGAGCCCCATTAGACCCAACCAAATCATGAGAAAACAAAAGATAATTACTTGACACATTGGAAAGAATTAACCAAAAAACTGAGCAAATTGGAATGCTAGTTGTCCCTAAACAGAGAGCACACAGTGGCAGAATACCCGACCACTGTGACTGACCCAAAATGAAAGAATGCTATGTACAGACATTGACTATGTACAGCTTTGACTATGCACAGCTGACAAGGTAAAAATCTGTCGTTCTGCCATGTTGGGCTTAGAGGGGGGATATGTACAGACTCCGTGAGCATAGCCTTGCTATTGAGAGAAGCCACCGTAGGCATATCTGGCTCTCAAGAGAAGACAGGCTATGTGCACATGGCCCACAAAATGATGTGGATACTGAGCTGCACTTCCTAACCTCCTGCCAAATGTATGACCATGTTAGAGCCACATATTTCCCTTAGATTACACAGACACACAAAGAATTCCAAAACAAATCCAATTTGGGTGAAGTATCACCGTGCAAGATTTGTGACCTGTTGCCACAAGAAAAGGGCAAGCAGTGAAGAACCAACACCATTGTAAATATTTCCCCTTTTGTACTTTTACTATTTGCACATCATTATAACACTGTACATAGCCATACATAGCCATAATATGACACTTGTGAGTGTAATGTTTACTGTTAATTTTTTTATGATTATTTCACTTTTGTTTATTATCCATTTCACTTGCTTTGGCAATGTACACATATGTTTCCCCTGCCAATAAAGTCCATTGAATTGAATTCAGTTGTGAGAGAGAGAGAGAGAGAGAGAGAGAGAGAGAGAGAGAGAGAGAGAGAGAGAGAGAGAGAGAGAGAGAGAGAGAGAGAGAGAGAGAGAGAGAGAGCTGAAGGGTAGAGGACTTTCAGAAAGTGACACCAGGGTGTTGAAGAGAGTAATCAGCAATTAGGGAGGGCCTGTTGCTCTCCTCAACCTCTCTTCCGGTCCTCTCTTCCTCCTCATATGTTATCACACACAGCAGAGGACACTCCAACCGGCACTCGGACAATGTCCCATCTCTCTCTATCATCACCTTACTCACCTTCTCTGTCTTTCCCCCTGTTTTTTTCTTGTCCAACAGTAAAGTAGAACAACTCAACCCTCTTTCTCCCTCCTGTCCTTCTCTCTCTCTCTCTCTCTCTCTCTCTGTCTCTCTCTGTTTTACAGACACCCTTTCTCTTTCTCTCTCTCACACACAGTCCTGTCAGCTGTGTAACCGTGGATGAAGGGCTCCAGTTTCAGGGCCCCAGCCCTGGTGAGAGTGGCCTGGATAGACAGAGGGTGAGAACACCAAAGAGCCACACAGCCGCCCTGCAACCTTCACACAAATATCACACAACCCCTTCCTACAAGTACTAAACAACGATCTCACAACCACTACACAACCATTCGACAACCACTACACCATCACAGAGGAAAGGAGAGAATAAAGGCGAAGAGCAGAAAATAAGTACTAAAGGCAATAATAATAATAAAGAGAGATGAATGCTTTAAAAGAGGAGGGAGCAGAGAGGAGGAATAAAAGGTATTTGTAAGGAAAGGAGAGTGGGAAGGGAATAGCGACTAGGAGGCGAATGCGGGGGGAAGAGAGAAAATGAGGGGATTCTCGGATGAGAAATGCTTTAGGAGAGGAAATGGCCTGGGGTGCCTGGATAATTGCATGCAGTGTTTTATGGGAGATGTGGTTTTAAAATGTGCGTTAAAGGCCGGTCTCCTGTTTTTCTGGGCTCAAACATTCTCCCCTAGTCAACCTGTAAGGACAAGCGTGCAGGCAGCCAGAACCTACGTATACACACACAGGGGCATACACACTCTCACACCCCTTCCTCCATTTGGTAGACAAACTGGTAACTTCTTTTTTATTGGCTCAGTGCAGTTAAAATTATTTTATGTCATATTGTATATCAGCTGATGAAGCTAACATTGCAAAAGTGTGAACAAATTTGATCAGTGTTATACCTGAGAGTTGCGGGTAAAAAAATACAATCTACACAGGACCTTCTAATCAGCAGGTTTGCACCTGGTGGAGGGTTTGAACAGCAGGACTCTTAACTTAAATGTTCAAGTAGTATTTCTACATATCCTTTATTTAACTAGGCAAGTCAGTTAAGAACAAATTCATATTTACAATGACGGCCTACCCCGGTCAAACCGTAACGACACTGGGCCAATTGTACGCCACCCTATGGGACTCCCAATCACAGCAGGTTGTGATACAGCCTGGAATCAAACGAAGGTGTCTGTTGTGACTGAGATGCAGTCCCTTAGACCGCTGCGCCACTCGAGAGCCCCAGTTGGGAACCACAACAGTAACCATAGACATAAGAAGACTGCATGACAGTGAACATCTTGCCAAAACTCTGTAAACCATGTGCTCTCCAACCCTGTTCCTGAAGCTACCCCGTGCTTAATTTGGGAAACCAAGTGAAATCTGTACAGGAACATGAATAGTAGCATGTTTTCACAATGAAACATATTTCATTAAACTGTTGACAGCCCGTCTCTCTGTGCGCTTGAAAAGGGAAGGAGAGAGAGGGTGAGATGGAAATGCACAGTGGTGAGATGTTATATAGCTCAAGGTAATGTCAGCCTCTGTATTTTTTGTTATGTTTTTCTTCTGTGAGTAATATGCGGTAGGCTATTTATTGTATAAAGGCAGAATAGTTATTTTAATTCTGGGGTTTTTTCAGACTTGGGCTGATATATAGGCCTATGCATAAACTGTAATATTCATATGGGTGTTTTGAATGAATCATCACTTTAGAAATCACTGTCCATTTTGTTGTTAGGCTTTGACGCAACGTCCACAATTACCATTTTTTCCACTCATTTTCAAACTGTTGTTGAACTTCTTTCTTCAAATTGATCATCACAGTGAGGTGAGTTTTAAAAGCACGATACAGTTTTGATGACAAGTGTTTAATGTTATTTTTGATTACATTTGCATTGATGTCAGAGTGGATAGAGGGACAACAGAGCCCTGAGTACCAGGCCATTAGTGACCTGATGGTTGTTCGTGAGTTGGGTACTACCAACGCATGTTCTGTGTGCATAAGAATACGGTCACGTGGAATTTTATTGTGGTCATGACTCATGAGTGCCAGTGTGGTGGTAATAGGGTCACCGCAACAGCCCTAGGGGTAAGTGTAATCACGCTCAAAACACACAAATTGCACAGGTGCAAATATAATTAGCAAGCCTTTTCCTGGTTTGCGATGCTACTTTAGATCCTCTACTTCGTCATTACATGACAGTTCCAAACCTCTCTGCCAATAACGGCTAGTATTAAGTTTCCCCCTCCCCACGCAGACCACTCTCAGACAGTCCTGTCTAATTTTTGCTCGAGAAATAGCTAAAAAGCTAGTTTTGCCCATTTTATGGAAAATCTATTACAGTAAGGAACATAATTGTTACCCAGAATTTATTTGATTTTGCTATATAAAACTGCTGCATTGGGCCATAAAGCAATCCTCCTCTCTCCACCCTTCTCTCTCCTCCCTCTGCTCTGTTCCCTTCCCCCTTCTTTCTCCCTCTCCCCCCGCATCCCTGGCTTACCTTGCTTATCTGAAAGTGAGATGGCGGCCCGCGTTCTTAGCCAAACAAACCCTGCCAGGCCATGCAATGGCCCCCATCACTCCGCCGCACCACTTGAGAAGGTGTCATCAAGAGTTCCCCAGACAAGAGGTCTGTTTTAGATTTCCACTTATTTATTTATGATCCGCAAAGACAGGAGAGGTCCCAGCGCGTCTGATAGGTGGAGTGGAGCCCGTCCCGGGGCCTGGCCTTCGACATGTCATAAGAGCTTTATACAGACTCGGAGTGTACTACGTACCGGGAGAGGAGAGTATTGCCGCTATAGCTCGGTGTCACCTTGCTTACATAGTTTATGACTGCTATTTCGCGTGCCACAAATCAAGGGGGTTGCGGCGGACATGAAAGAGATGAATGTACTGACCTAATCGCAGTTATTTAGAAACGTGAAATTGACATTTTCCCTCAAGCCACTTATGTCTATACTGCACAGTACAGTACATCATCACAACATGTGCAGTGTGACATTACATACAGACACATGCACAACATTATTTATGCAGAAAACATGCTATGATAAAAAGTGACACGTTCTACTAATAACCGGTGTAGAAATGACCATAACATTGCAGTGTGTTTGGATTATGAGATCTGTGGGTTACCTGAACAGCAGCTGGACAGTCTTGTCCGCTATGAACACACACAAACACGAACACACACACACACACACACACACACACACACACGTGCACACCACATAGAGATAAACACACAGCTGTTAATTCTACTGATCAGTGAATTACAGGCCTTCTCCTACTCCATCCTCCCAACCAGAGAAAGAGGGATGATGAGAGAGAGAGAGAGAGAGAGAGAGAGGGATTAACGTGCTAACGTGTGAAAACATAGTAGAATTCAGCCTCCGGGTGAAAGAGGACTTTACAAAGAGAATCCAGGTTCAGGCACAGCTGGAACTCTTTTGGGATGCATACACACATGTCATGGTTTCTGATCAACTTCAAGCTGAGTGGGGTTGGAATGATGCATAAAATTACACCTGTCAACTAGGATGAGGAGAATAGTGATCAAAACAAGAATGTTGGTGGTGGTGATGATAATGAGAAGGAGGAAGAGGAGGATGAAAAAGAGGTGGAGATCTCATTACAAAATCATGGGCATAAATATGGAGTTGGTCCCCCCTTTGCTGCTATAACAGCCTCCACTCTTCTGGGAAGGCTTTCCTCTAGATGTTGGAACATTGATGCTGGAACTTGCTCCCCATTCAGTCACAAGAGCATTAATGAAGTTGGGCACTGATGTCGGGAGATTAGGCCTGGCTCGCAGTCACCGTTATAATTCATACTAAAGTTGTTTGATGGGGTTGAGGTCAGGGCTCTGTACCGGTCAGTCAAGTTCTTCCACACTGATCTCGACAAATCATTTATGTATGAAACTCACTTTGTGCACAGGGGCATTGTCATGCTGAAACAGGAAAGGGTCTTCCACAAACTGTTGCCACAAAGTTGGAAGCACAGAATCATCTAGAATGTCATTGTAGGCTGTAGCGTTAAGATTTCCCTTCACTGGAACTAAGTGGCCAAGTCCAAACCATGAAAAACAGCCCCAGACCATTATTCCTCCTCTACCAAACTTTACAGTTGGGAATATGCATTGGGGCAGGTAGCATTCCCCTGGCATCTGCAAACCCAGATTTCTCCGTCGGACTTCCAGATTGTGAAGTGTGATTCATCACTCCAGAGTATACATTTCCACTGCTCCAGAGTCCAATGGCGGCAAGCTTTACACCACTCCAACCGACGCTTGGCATTGCGCATGGTGATCTTAGGCTTGTATGCGGCTGCACGGCCATGGAAACCCATTTCATTAAGCTTTGACAAACAGCTATTGTGCTGACATTTCTTCCAGAGGCAGTTTGGAACTCGATAGTGAGTTTTGCAACCGATGACAGACAATTTTTATGTCCTTCAGCACTCAATGGTCCTGTTCTGTGAGCTTGTATGGCCTACCACTTTGCGGTTGAGCTGTTGTTGGTCCTAGATGTCTCCATTTCACAATAACAGCACTGACAGTTGAACGCGGCAGCTCTAGCAGGGCAGAAATTTGACGAACTGACTTGTAAAGGTTTGCTTCCTATGAAGGTGTCACGATGAAAGTCACTGAGCTCTTCAGTAAGGCCATTCAACTGCCAATGTTTGTCTATGAAGAGTGCATGGCTGTGTGCTCATTATATACACCTGTCAACAATGGGTGTGGCTGAAATAGCCAAATCCACTAATTTGAAGGGGTATCCACAGACTTTTGTATATATAGTGTACTTTGTAACAACATCCACAACAACTGTCTATCTCCCCTCCCCTCCCCTCCCCTCCCCT
>NC_048586.1:13495000-13572500 GCF_013265735.2 Oncorhynchus mykiss | reverse complement strand
TAGGCCACACAAGCTCACAGAACGGGCGAGAAAAAATGGTCTATCCTCGGTTGCAACACTGCCGGGTTCCAAACTGCCTCGGGAAGCAACGTCATAACAAGAACTGTTCGTCAGGAGCTTCACGAAATGGGCTTCCATGGCCGAGCAGCAGCACACAAGCCTAAGAACAGCATTGCCAAGCGTTGGCTAGAGCGGTAAAAGCTTGCTGCCATTGGACTCTGGAGCAGTGGAAACGTGTTCTCTGGAGTGACGGATCATACTTCACCATCTGACAGTCCGACAATCTGGGTCTGGCGGATGCAAGGAGAAAGCAACCTAACCCAATTCATAGTGCCAACTGTAAAGTTTGGTGGAGGAGGAGTAATGGTCTAGGGCTGTTTTTCATGGTTGACCGACAAGACTAATAATCTTGTGGATGAATGGAACAAGTCCCTGCAGCAATGTTCCAACATCTAGTGGAAAGCCTTCAGAACAGTGGAGGCTATCACAGCAGCAGAGGGGGGACCAACTCCATATTGATGCCCAAGACTTTGGAATGAGATGTTCGACAGGCAGGTGTCCACATACTTGTAGTGAGCATGTAGTGTATACAGTTGAAGTTGGAAGTTTACATACACTTAGGTTGGAGTCATTAAAACTCGTTTTTCAACCACTCCACAAATTTCTTGTTAACAAACTATAGTTTTGGCAAGTCGGTTAGGATACTACTTTGTGCATGACACAAGTCATTTTTCAAACAATTGTTTACAGACAGATTATTTCACTTATAATTCACTGTATCATTATTCCAGTGGGTCAGATATTTACATACACTAAGTTGACTGTGCCTTTAAACAGCTTGGAAAATTCCAGAAAATGAAGTCAAGACTTTAGAAGCTTCTGATGGGCTAATTGACATAATTTGAGTATATTGGAGGTGTACCTGTGGATGTATTTCAATGCCTATCTTCAAACTCAGTGCCTCTTTGCTTGACATCATGGGAAAATCAAAATAAATAAATTGTCGACCTCCACAAGTCTGCTTCATCCTTGGGAGCAATTTCCAAATGCATAAGGTACCACGTTCATCTGTACAAACAATAGTACGCAAGTGACTCAGTTACATCAGCTCTGTCAGAAGCTTGTGGAAGGCTACCCGAAAACACTTGACCCAAGTTATCAATTTAAAGGCAATGCTACCAAATACTAATTGAGTGTATGTAAACTTCTGACCCACTGGGAATGTGATGAAAGAAATAAAAGCTGAATAAATTACTACCATTATTCTGACATTTCACATTCTTAAAATAAAGTGTTGATCCTAACTGACCTAAGACAGGGAATTTTTAACTTGGATTAAATGTCAGGAATTGTGAAAAACTGAGTTTAAATGTATTTGGCTAAGGTGTATGTAAACTTCCGACTTCAACTGTATATATATACATCTACTGAACAAAAATATAAACGCAACATGCAACAATGTCAACAATTTCACTGACTTACAGTTCACATAAGGAAATCAGTCAATTGAAACATATTCATTAGGCCCTAATCTATGGATTTCACATGACTGGGCACTAACAGGGATGTAAACAATTATTTTATTTTTGGGGGGAAATAAGCTTTTGTGTGTATAGAACATTTCTGGATTATTTTATTTTATTTCAGGAAACATGGGACCAACACTTTACCTGATGAGCTTATATTTTTGTTCAGTGCCTTCATAAAGTCTTCAGAACCTTTGACTTTTTCCACATTTTGTTAGGTTACAGCCTTATTCTAAAATTGATGAAATAGTTCATTGTTCATATCAATCTACACACAATACCACATAATGACAATGGAAAAAACAGTTTTTCGAAACTGAATATCACATTTACGTAAGTTTTCATTCCCTTTACTCAGTACTTTGTTGAAGCACCTTTGGCAGCAATTACAGCCTTGTGTCTTCTTGGGTAGGACGCTACAAGCTTGGCACACCTTCCCATTCTTCTCTGCAGATCCTCTCAAGCTCTGTCAGGTTGGATGGGGAGCATTGCTGCACAGCTATTTTCAGAACTCTCCAGAGATGTTCGATTGGGTTCAAGTCCGGGCTCTGGCTGGGCCACTCAAGGATATTCAAAGACTTGTCCCGAAGCCACCCCCGTGTTGTCTTGGCTGTGTGTCTGAGGTCCTTAGCACTCTGGGGCAGGTTTTCATCAAGGATCTCTCTGTACTTTGCTCTGTTCATCTTTGCCTTGATCCTGACTAGTGTACCAGTCCCTGCCGCTGAAAATCATCCCCACAGCATGATGCTGCCACCACTGTGCTACTCCATAGGGATGGTTCCTGGTTTCTTCCAGACATGATGCTTGGCATTCAGGCCAAAGAGTAAACTCCAAGTGGGCTGTCATCTGCCTTTTAGTGAGGAGTCCGTATGGGGTATTGTGTGGCGATTAATGATTACTGATTACTTTTATGTATTTAAACAATTTTAGAGTAAGGCTGTAACGTAACAAAATGTAGAAAATGTAGAAAAGACAATGGGTCTGAATACTTTCCGAAGGCACTGTGCAAACATACATACGTACACACGCGTACACACATAGACACACACACCCACCAATGCTGATTAACCTTGATGGCATTAGTGTTGATTCCATGCGACAGCGATAAAACCGGATAATGAAAATGAATACTAGAAGCTTTGTAAAGCCGCCAATTGTCAGGTTACATAAAGCTCTTTGTTGGCCTGGCTACATAGACCTAGCTCTTTGAGTACACACAAAAAAACAAATGAAATTAAATAGTATTCGTCACATGCTTTGTTAACAACAGGTGTGACTAACAGTGACATGCTTACTTATGGGTCCTTCCCAACAATGCAGAGAGAAAGAAAATAGAGAAATAATATCAATTAATAACACCTAATAATATATGAGTAATGATAACTTGGCTATATACACATGGTACCAGTACTGAATCGATGTGCAGGGGTATGAAGTAATTGAGATAGATATGTACGTATAACCAAGAATAAAGTCACTAGGCTACAGGGTAGATAATAAACAGTAATAGCAGCGTATGTGATGAGTCAAAACAGTTTATGCAAAAATGGTCAATGCAGATAGTCAGGGTAGCTGTTTGGTTAACTATTTAACTAACTGGAGTCTTAGGGCCATCCTCTGACAGCGCCTGGTATAGAGATCCTGAATGGCAGGGACCTTTTACACCTGTAATCGCAGCAAAAGGTGGCGCTACAAAGTATTAACTTAAGGGGGCTGAATAATTTTGCACGCCCAATTTTTTCAGTTTTTGATTTGTTAAAAAAGTTTGAATAATCCAATAAATGTCGTTCCACTTCATGATTGTGTCCCACTTGTTGTTGATTCTTCACAAAAAAATACAGTTTTATATCGTTTATGTTTGAAGCCTGAAATGTGACAAAAGGTTGCAAAATTCAAGGGGGCCCGAATACTTTCGCAAGGCACTGTATATCTACGCTATATTGTTTGTCCTATAAAGTACTCTGCAGCCACATAGTCTGAACACCAGGTGAGGCCACAAACACAGATTCCTGTTGAACACTTTAACTACCTTATTTTCTCAAAAACAGTCTCTCCTTCACTTCTTCCCTCTCCTCCCTTCTCCCTAAATCCTCTAGGTTATATCAGCTGTGCTGGTAAACCCCTCCCACATCTAAACTGGCTACATAGAGGGCACAGCATGATCAGAGGTGAGAGGTCACTTGGTCGGGTCAACAGAAAGTATTATTACAGATGATTTGATGATTTGTGATGATTTACATTGTAATACAGATAGAGATGCAGTAGTCCCAGAGGTAATGATCCAAGATCAGTTTTTCAATTCACCTCCTGATGATTATGATGATTGTTAGTGTTAGCATGATCAACCTGTAGTGACACCCCATCCCGTGAACGGGACCGTTGTCATCATCTGACACTAATTATAGCATAACGCAACGGACATAATTCTTCCTAGAAAATATTCCTATTCATGAAAATCACAAGTGAAATATAGTGAAACATAGCTTAGCCTTTTGTTTATCACCCTGTCATCTCAGATTTTGAAATGATGCTTTACAGCGAAAGCAGTACAAGCATTTGTGTAAGTTTATCGAAAGCCTAGCATAGCATTATGTCCAGCTAGCAGCAGGCAGCTTGGTCACGAAAATCAGAAAAGCAATCAAATTAAATAATTTACCTTTGATGAGCCTTGGATGTTTTCACTCAAGAGACTCCCAGTTAGACAGCAAATGTTCATTTTGTTCCGTAAAGATTAATTTTATAGCCGAAATACCTCCGTTTGTTCTTCACATTTTGTTGAGAAATCCACCGGAAATTGCTGTCACGACAACGCCGAAAAATATTCAAAATTAGATCCATAATATTGACAGAAACAAGGCAAACATTTTTTATAATCAACCCTCAAGGTGTTTTTCAAATATCTATTTGATAATATATCAACCGGGACAATTGGCTTCTTAGTAGGAGCGAGAGGAGCAATGGCCGCCAAATCACTCTGAGAGCCACCAGCAATGTTGTCGTTCACCCTCATTTTTTAAAATAAAAGCCAGTCTTGTGACTGTAGACACATTAGGAAAGCCATAGAAAAAGGAATCTGGTTGATATCCCTTTCAATGCTCAATAGGGAGGCATAGGAACGCAGAGGATTCAAAATAAGAGTCACTTCCTGATTGGATTTTTCTCAGGCTTTCGCCTGCAATATCAGTTCTGTTATACTCACAGACATTATCTTAATAACCTGTTGTAACTAGGGGGCAGTATTTTCATTATTGGATAAAAAACGTTCCCGTTTTAAACAGGATATTTTGGCACGACAAGATGCTCGACTATGCATATAATTGACAGCTTTGGATAGAAAACACTCTGTTGTTTCCAAAACTGGAAAGATATTGTCTGTGAGTGCAACAGAACTGATGTTACAGGCGAAACCCAGATAAAAATCCAACCAGGAAGTGCCCCATATTTTGAAAGCCCTGCATGCCAATGACTCCTTATATGGCTGTGAATGGGCTACGAATGAGCTTACGCTTTCTACGTATTCCCCAAGGTGTCTACAGCATTGTGACGTCTTTCTACGCATTTATGTTGAAGAATAGCCGTAAGGGACCACATTGAGCAAGTGGTCACATGATGGCTCCCGCAGAAAATCTTGCGTAAAGTACACAAGTAGTTTTTCCAATCGCTTCTTATGAGAAACCAATTGTCCCGGTGGATATTTTATTTATAACGTTTGCATGTTTCTGTCGATATTATGGAGCTAATTTGGAAAAAAGTTTGGCGTTGTAGTGACTGCATTTTCCGGTCGATTTCTCAGCCAAACGTGAAGAACAAACGGAGCTATTTCGCCTACAAAAATAATCTTTTTAGAAAAAAGGAACATTTGCTATCTAACTGGGAGTCTCCTGAGTGAAAACATCCGAAGTTCTTCAAAGGTAAATTATTTAATTTGATTGTTTTTCTTATTTTCGTGAAAATCTTGCCTGCTGGTAGTAGAGCCTAGCATAGCATTATGCCATGATAAACTTGCACAAATGCTTGTCTAGCGTTGGCTGTAAAACATATTTTCAAAATCTGAGATAACAGTGTGATTAACAAAAGGCTAAGCTGTGTCTCAATATATTTCATTTGTGATTTTCATGAATAGGAACATTTTCTAGGGATATTTATGGCCGCTGCGTTATGCTAATTAGTTTGAGGCTATGATGGGTAGTATCAAGAAGTTAACAGTTGTAGAAACTTTAGAGTGTTTTCTATCCAAATCTACTAATTATATGCATATCCTAGCGTCTGGGCCTGAGTAACAGGCAGTTTACTTTGGGCACGCTTTTCATCAAGACGTCAAAATACTGCCCCCTAGCTTAAAGAGGTTTTAACTCTCTTAAGATAACATTCGGGCCAACTAAGTGCCCAAAGCTGGTTAGGAGACACTGCTAGCTAGAAACACTGTTATGTAATTGTGATGACCTGGGAGTAGAACTGTAATTCATCAATCATATTCTGTCTTCCCTGCTCTTCTCCTGTTACCTCTTTCCTTTTCTGTCTTTTACACTGTTTCTCACACTTCTCTCTCCACACCTCCTCTTTCTTCCCCAGTTTGTATAATGCACACTAGATGTGCATTGATGGACACACTGAACTTGTATTTATAATATAATGTTACAATTATAATATTTATCATGCATGTATTATGTATTTATAACACTTGGATAATTATCTTCTTTCCATAAAGCGTTTTACATTCTCTACTGGAATTGGTTCACATTCTCTACTGGTTGAAATTAAGTCTCACAATTGATGAAATACTACACCCATCCAGTGTCCTCAGATCAGTGCTGATGAAGGAAATTAGATATTGAGATGAACCTGTTTTAGAGTATTTACCTGGTGATTATGAAGTGTAGTGTACTGTTTTTAAATTCTGTTACTGTATATGAATTACAAGACAGCCTTTAACTCGTTAAATCATGAGCTATAGTCTATTGCGTAGTTTCAATCTGTAACCATTTATGTCCCAGGACAAGGCTTGGTAAACACTGTTGAAGTGTATAATTGTAATACATGCATGCAGACATAGCATCATTCAAAGAAAGGAGTTTATACTCCTGGTACTGGATTTGACTGAAAAATAATGTCTCACAGACTTTCATATCTGAACGTTGTGTTACAGACCAAGTACTCTATAAGATAGAGTACATGATCAGTGAATATATTCAATGTACAGGCTACAATTGGGGAACTCATGCCTGGTAGTAACTACAGTGGGGCAAAAAAAGTATTTAGTCGGGTTCCAATTGTGCAAGGCCTGTAATTTTCATCATAGGTACACTTCAACTATGACAGACAAAATGAGAAAAAGAAATCCAGAAAATCACATTGTAGGATTTTTTATGAATTTATTAGCAAATTATGGTGGAAAATAAGTATTTGGTCACCTACAAACAAGCAAGATTTCTGGCTCTCACAGACCTGTAACTTCTTCTTTAAGACGCTCCTCTGTCCTCCACTTGTTACCTGTATTAATGGCACCTGTTTGAACTTGTTATCAGTATAAAAGACACCTGTCCACAACCTCAAACAGTCACACTCCAAACTCCACTATGGCAAAGACCAAAGAGCTGTCAAAGGACACCAGAAACACAATTGTAGACCTGCCCCCAGGATGGGAAGACTGAATCTGCAATATGTAAGCAGCTTGGTTTGAAGAAATCAACTGTGGGAGCAATTATTAGGAAATGGAAGACATAGAAGACCACTGATAATCTCCCTCGATCTGGAGCTCCACACAAGATCTCACCCCGTGGGGTCAAAATGATCACAAGAAAGGTGAGCAAAAATCCCAGAACAACACGGGGGGACCTAGTGAATGACCTGCAGAGAGCTGGGACCAAAGTAACAAAGCCTACCATCAGTAACACACTACGCCGCCAGGGACTCAAATCCTGCAGTGCCAGACGTGTCCCCCTGCTAAAGCCAGTACATGTCCAGGCCCGTCTGAAGTTTGCTAGAGAGCATTTGGATGATCCAGAAGAAGATTGGGAGAATGTCATATGGTCAGATGAAACCAAAATATAACTTTTTGGTAAAAACTCAACTCGTCGTGTTTGGAGGACAAAGAATGCTGAATTGCATCCAAAGAACACCATACCTTCAGTGAAGCATGGGGGTGGAAACATCATGCTTTGGGGCTGTTTTTCTGCAAAGGGACCAGGACGACTGATCCGTGTAAAGGAAATGGGGCCATGTATCGGGAGATATTGAGTGAAAACCTCCTTCCATCAGCAAGGGCATTGAAGATGAAACGTGGCTGGGTCTTTCAGCATGACAAATATCCCAAACACACCGCCCGGGGAACGAAGGAGTGGCTTTGTAAGAAGCATTTCAAGATCCTGGAGTGGCCTAGCCAGTCTCCAGATCTCAACCCCATAGAAAATCTTTGGAGGGAGTTGAAAGTCCGTGTTGCCCAGCTACAGCCCCAAAACATCACTGCTCTAGAGGAGATCTGCATGGAGGAATGGGCTAAAATACCAGCAACAGTGTGTGAAAACCTTGTGAAGACTTACAGAAAATGTTTGACCTCTGTCATTGCCAACAAAGGGTATATAACAAAGTATTGAGATAAACTGTTGTTATTGACCAAATACTTATTTGATTTGGATAGAAAACACTCTGAAGTTTCTAAAACTGTTTGAATCATGTCTGTGAGTATAACAGAACTTATATAGCAGGCAAAACCCAGAGGACTAACCGTTCAGTTCTCACTTTTGAGATATTTTGAGGTGAGGTTGCGCAATTTGGATGCTGTTTTTTGGGGGGATCAAACTCGCCAAATAAATGGAGTTAATCGAGCAAAAGGACCAATTGTGATGTTTATGGGACTTATTGGAGTGCCAACAAAAGAAGCTCGTCAAAGGTAAGGCATGTTTTATATTTTATCTCTGCGTTTTGTGTAGTGCCTGCAGGGTTGAAATATGCTACTCTCTTTGTTTACTGTTGTGCTATCATCAGATAATTGCTTCTTATGCTTTAAAAGCCTTTTTAAAATCGAACATGTTGGCTGGATTCACAACGAGTGTAGCTTTAATGTAGTATCTTACATGTGTGATTTAATGAAAGTTAGATTTTTATATAATTTCATTTTAATTTGCCGCGCTGCATTTTCCCTGGCTTTTAGCCAAGTGGGACGCAAGCGTTCCCTATACCATAAGAAGTTAATGCAACCGCTGTGTCAGATTTCAAAAAAGCTTTACGGAAAAAGCAAACCATGCGTTAATCTGAGTGCGGCGCTCAGAGACCAAACAAGCCAAAAAGATATCCGCCATATTGTGCAGTCAACACAAGTCAGAAATAACATTATAAATATTAACTTACCTTTGATGATCTTCATCAGAATGCACTCCCAGGAATCCCAGTTCCACAATACATTTTTGTTTTGTTCGATAATGTCCATTATTTATGTCTAAATTCCTCGTTGTTAGGGCGTTCAGCGCAGTAATCCAACTTCATGGCGCACGAGCAGATGAAAAGTCCAAAAGTTCCGTTACAGTCCGTAGAAACAAGTCAAACGAAGTATAGAATCAATCTTTAGGATGTTTTATCATAAATCTTCAATAATGTTCCAACCGGAGAATTCCTTTGTCTGTAGAATTGCGATGGAACAGAGCTCGCTCTCACTTGAACGAGCGTCACAAGCTCAAGGTATTCTTGCAGACCTCTAACTCATTCCCCTCTCATTCGCCCCCACCTCACAGTAGAAGAATCAAACAAGGTTCTAAAGACTGTTGACATCTAATGGAAGACTTAGGAAGTAGAAATATCCCACTGTATCTTCAACAGGGAATGAGTTAAATAATGACCAACCTCAGATTTCCCACTTCCTGGTTGGACTTTTCTCAGGTTTTGAGTTCTGTTATACTCACAGACATCATTCTAGCAGTTTTAGAAACATTAGCGTGTTTTCTATCCAAATCTACCAATAATATGCATATACTAGCAACTGGGACTGAGTACCAGGCAGTTTACTCTGGGCACCACTGGGCACCTTATTCATTCAAGCTACTCAAAACTGTCCCCAGCCATAAGAAGTTAATGTTAGATTTTGCGCACCAGCTGTTGTTACCAAAGACAAAAACAGCTAGATGTATATTATCCATGTCCTTGTTCAGCCACGATCCCGAGAAACATAGGATATTACAGTTCTTCAGGTCTCGTTGATAGGATAGTCTCGAATGGAGCTCGTTCAGTTTGTTCTCCAGTGACGTTCGCCAATAGAATGAAGGGTAGAGGCAGATTCTTTATTCTCCTATGTAGTTTTGTCAGGGTGCCCGCACATTGGCCTCTCTTAATCTAATCTCTTATTTTTTCAGAGTCTCAGGATTAGGGCCTGGTCTAGGGTGAGCAGTATGTCCTGCGCCACTGACTCGTTAAAGTAGAAATCTTCATCCAAATTGAGGTTAGTGATCACTGTTCTGATGTCCAGAAGCTCTTTTCACACACAAATGCACCGACGTGAATGCACACAGACACACACACACACACACACACACACACACACACACACAGAAACACAGACAAAGGCTTGTACACAGGCTTGCACAAAAATCCACACAAGTGAGCACACACACATGCACACAGGCACTAGTTCATTTATTGTATTCGATTTAGTTGAATTCTGTACACTGGTATACACATATTTCATTTCTATGACTCTGTCTCTCCTCCCTTTGCTTGACGGTTCCTCTCAGACTGACATATTTACATTATCTTGTGACTTTTGAATCTATTACAAGTCTGAGTCTGAATGCTGGTCCAATGCGATTGCTCTCTTCTCCTCCGCTAAGCTCTGCTCCTTTCTTTTCATCCCTCCTTCACATTCTGAGAATGGTACTGAAATCGATTCTCTCCCCCTGTCTTGTAAACAGCATCAGTGTTCTGCAGTGAGCAAATTGCATTCACCTCTCACAAATGCTTCAAATGGAGAGAAAAAGAAAAGGGGGAATTGAACAACAAGAGAAGAAGCACACATCGGAAAAAAACAAGGGCGGTGCAGTAATTGTGACGGCACTCAATATTTGTTTACATCACAGGGAACATGCGGGAATGAGAGTGTGCATCGGAGCGGCCCCAGGTTAATTCGGCAGTGATTGTTTGCGATATGCCACAAAGGGGAGGGTTTCTCACAGAATAAACCTCCGTTCAATCTACTCTGGCAAAAAGCTGCAGTCACATATACTCAGATAGCCCAAATGAACAAACTGCCGAGCATGAATTGAATGTGCCACTCTTCATAATGAAGAAAGGATTTTCTCTCGTCCACTCTCTCTCTTTCTTACTCCCTCACTTTCATTTTTCTCTACCACTGAGGTTGTGCCTCGAGGGAGAGAAGGAGAGAGAAGGAAAGAGAAGAGGAGAGAAGGAGAGATGTTTGGCCTCCCACAGAGTGATGGCGCCGGTGATCATTGAGAGTGATGATAGGCTGTTTTAGGAGGAGTTATTTTTGTCCTTGGAAGGAGCTGAGTCAGGGAGGGGAGGACAGGAGTTGCCTGTGCGAGACAGGGAACAAGTGTTCAGGACAGGAGACAATGCCTGTGTTCTCCAGCCCTTTGTCCTCCTCCACACAAAGGCAACATCTCATCTCTGAGAGGGGACAAGGTTTTGCTATCCGTCATGGGACATGTAATTAACAGAGCATACAAGGTATATTATCATTGTGGAGAATAGCTGGCTCATCAATAAAAGGAAAAAGTTGTACCATGTATGAAGAGTGCTTCCAAGGTCTTGGTTTTCTATATATTTCATGTTTCCGTAGAAACCATGAAAAGTAATAAGAATATTCAGAGATACTTGGAAAAGTGATATACAAATCCATTACATCATCATCGTTTTCATATACACTACCGGTTAAAAGTTTTAGAACACCTACTCAATCAAGGGTTTTTCTTTATTTTTACTATTTTCTACATTGCAGAATAATAGTGAAGACATCAACACTATGAAATAACACATATGGAATCATGTAGTAACCAAAAAGTGTTAAACAAATCAAAATATATTTTATATTTGAGATTCTTCACATAGCCACCCTTTGCCTTGATGACAGCTTTGTACACTTTTGGCATTTTCTCAACCAGGTATGCTTGAAAATAAGAATTTGTTCTTAACTGACTTGCCTAGTTAAATAAAGGTAAAATAAAATATGCTGAGCACTTTTTGGCTGCTTTTCCTTCACTCTGAGGTCCAACTCATCCCAAACCATCTCAATTTGGTTGAGGTCGGGGGATTGTGGAGGCCAGGTCATTTGATGTAGCCTTCCATAACTCTCCTTCTTGGTAAAATAGCCCATAGACAGCCTGGAGGTGTGTTGGGTCATTGTACTATTGAAAAACAAATGATAGTCCCACTAAGCCCAAACCAGATGGGAAGGCTGCAGAATTCTGTGGTAGCAATGCTGGTTAAGTGTGCCTTGAATTCTAAATTAATCACAGACAGTGTCACCAGCAAAACACCCCCACACCATAACACCTCCTCCATGCTTTACGGTGGGAAATACACGTGGAGATCATTTGTTCACCCACACTGCATCTCACAAAGACACAGCGGTTGGAACCAAACATCTCCAATTTGGACTCCAGACCAAAGGACAGATCTAATGTCCATTGCTCATATTTCTTGGCCCAAGCAAGTCTCTTCTTATTATTGGTGTCCATTAGTTGCGGTTTCTTTGCAACAATTCAACCATGAAGGCCTGATTCACAAAGTCTCCTCTGAAAAGTTGATGTTGAGAAGTGTCTGTTATTTGAAATCTGTGAAGCATTTATTTGGGCTCTGAGGCTGGTACTTCTAATGGACTTATCCTCTGCAGCAAAGGTAACTCTGGGTCTTCCATTCCTGTGGAGGTCCTCATGAGAGCCAGTTTCATCATAGCACTTATTATTTTTGTGACTGCACTTGGAGAAACTATTCAATGTTCTTCAAATTTTCCGTATTGACTGACCTTCATGTCTTAAAGTAATGAGGGATTGTCATTTCTCTGCTTATTTGAGCAGTTCTTGCCATAATATGGACTTGGTCATTTACCAAATAGGGCTATCTTCTGTATATCCCCCCCTCCACTAGATGTAAACCGTCTTTAGAAACTTGAATGAGGCTTCTACTGTGTTGTGGAGCCGGATTGGAGCTGTTCGAGTCAGTGGTCTGGCAGAGAGCCAGGTCCTGGTCACGCGCATTTCACATGATAGCGACCTGCGTTCCATTGCTTCTCTACAGACAAAGGAATTCTCCGGTTGGAACGTTATTGAAGATTTATGATTTATGACAACAACATCCTAAAGATTGATTCGAAACTTAGTTTGACAGGTTTCTTCGACCTGTTATATAACTTTTTTAAGTTTTCATCCGACGTTCGGCTGGACCTGCACGAGCGTTTTGATTTGTGTACTAAATGCGCTAACAAAAGTAGCTACTTGGACATAAATAATGGACATTATCGAACAAATCAAGCATTTATTGTGGAACTGCGATTCCTGGGACTGCATTCTGATGAAGATCATCAAAGTTAAGGGAATATTTATAATGTGATTTCTGATTTCTGTTGACTCCAACATGGGATTTTTTTTTTTCCTGAGCGCCCTCTCAGATTATTGCATGGTTTGCTTTTTCAGTAAAGTTTTTTTGAAATCTGACACAGCGGTTGCATTAAGGAGAGGTATATACTGTATATATTTTCAATATTTTCATGTCTAAAGTCCAATCCGAACTCATCTCTCGGAATGTCCAGCCCACTTATTATCTCAGCCAATCATGACAAGCAGGAAGGTTGAGGACAACCAACTAGGTGTGATGTTCCTTGTTGGAAGGATTGGACCAAGGTGCAGCGTGGAAGGTGTTTATCATTTTTATTAATGTGAACCAGCACCAAAACAAATTAAGAGTAACAAAACGAACGTGCAGCTTTGTAGTGCAAAAGGCTACAATACAAAAACAAGATCCCACAAACAACAGGTGGGAAAAGGCTGCCTAAGTATGATCCCCAATCAGAGACAACGATAGACCTCTGGTTGGGAACCATACCAGGCCAACATAGAAAATAAAAAACGAAACTATCCACCCTAGTCACACCCTGACCTAACCAAAATAGAATAATAAAAGGTTCTCTAAGGTCAGGACGTGACACTAGGCTTGTAATTTAACAATTGTATTTGCATTTACAGATGGCATACAAGTTAGTTATAAAGGCACATGAAAGTTTACATGTTCCAGATGGCATTTCTGCCAAGAAAATGCATTTTGATTTAAAAAAAGATTACATTCAAATGTCTCTCGTGTGAAGTAGTGATCCGTGACATACGCCTAGTTTCCTGAAATGGGTCAAAAATGAAAAGATTATAGAATACCTTGATTGGTGGGGATCTCCATTTTACTTGAAATATTATTTTATGCTGCAGCCCAATTTACACAGGCAGCTCAATTCTTATATTTTGCTCAATTATTTGCAAAAGAGCTGATCTGATTGGTCAAAAGACCAATTAGTGGATAAGTATCAGAATCAGTATCAGCCTGTGTAAATGCAGCCAGAGAGAAAAGTTGGAAGGCAGTTTAAAAGGAAGCCTCCAAAAAGCTCCAGGAAATTGACAAACAATCCAATAGAGTTTTACATTCAGCATGGATTGTTTCAGCCAATCCATTTCTCCCAGTGATCTCACCCAGGCCTCTATCAAGCTCACCCCACAATAGGCATCTGAGACAGGCCAGCTTCAATGCTACTGTCACTGATCAATCTTTATCAACTCTCTGCCAGCATCCGGGGAAGACCTGGAAAAAAACAGATACGAACATAGTGGATATTGAAAAAGAGATGTTCACAGCAAAAACGTCATAGTCCCTTTTAGACAAAATACTTCAATGGCCTCATATGTGACACACCAACTTGATTTGGTTCTATGTAGTAACATTAACCTTACGTCTGAAATCCCGCTAACGGGATCGATATGACAACAGCCAGTTACCCTTTTGCAACTAGGGGGCAGTATTTTCATTTTTGGAAAAATAACGTTCCCGTAGTTAACAGGATATTTTGTCAGGACAAGATGCTAGAATATGCCTATTCTTTGACAGCTTAGGATAGAAAACACTCTAAAGTTTCCAAAACTGTAAAGATATTGTCTGTGAGTATAACAGAACTGATTTGGCAGGCGAAAGCCTGAGAAAAATCCAATCCGGAAGTGACTCATCTTTTGAAAGCTCTGCGTTCCAATGCGTCCCTATTGAGCAGTGAATGGGCTATCAACCAGATTACGTTTTTTCCGTATTCCCCAAGGTGTCTACAGCATTGTGACATAGTTTTACGCATTTATGTTGAAGACTACCCGTAAGCGGCTACATTGCGCAATTGGTCACCTGATGGCTCTCATAGTGATTCTCGCGTAAAATACAGAGGTAGCCATTATTCCAATCGGTCCTATTGAAAAACCAATTGTCCTGGTAGATATATTATCGAATAGATATTTGAAAATCACCTTGAGGATTGATTATGAACAACGTTTGCCATGTTTCTGTCGATATTATGGAGCTAATTTGGAATATTTTCGTTTTCGTGACTCCAATTTCGGGCGATTTCTCAGCCAAACGTTAAGAACAAACGGAGCTATTTCGCCTACAAAAAAAATATTTTTGTAAAAAAGGAACATTGGCGATCTAAATGGAAGTCTCGTGAGTGAAAACATCCGAAGCTCATCAAAGGTAAACGATTTAATTTGATAGCTTTTCTGATTTCCGTGACCAAGTTACCTGCTGCTAGCTGGACAAAATGCTATGCTAGGCTATCGATAAACTTACACAAATGCTTGTCTAGCTTTGGCTGTAAAGCATATATTTTCATCAGCAACCGTTGAATAGCAAAGTGCCACAGTCAAATAATATTACTAAAAAATATTCATATTCATGAAATCACAAGTGCAATATTGCAAAATACAGCTTAGCCTTTTGTTGATCCAACTGTCGTCTCAGATTTTGAAATTATGCTTTACAGCGAAAGCAATCCAAGCATTTGTGTAAGTTTATCGATAGCATAACAAAACATGTACACTTAGCATCAGGTAGCTAGGTCACGAAAATCAGAAAAGCAATCAAATTAATCGTTTACCTTTGATGATCTTCGGATGTTTTCACTCACGAGACTCCCAGTTACACAATAAATGTTCCTTTTGTTCTATAAATATTATTTTTATACCCAAAATACCTCTGTTTGTTTGTTGCGTTATGTTCAGAAATCCACAGGAAAGAGCGGTCACCGCAGATAAAAATTCCAAATAATATCCATAATGTCCACAGAAACATGTCAAACGTTTTTTATAATCAATCCTCAGGTTGTTTTTAAAATATATATTCGATAATATATCAACCGGGTGTGTAGGTTTTTCAATACACCGGGAGAAACAATGGCCGCTTTACTCTGTTGCTTAAAACTCACTCTGAGAGCCCCCACCTATCCACTTACGCAATGTGATCTTTCATGCTCATTTTTCAAAATAAAAGCCTGAAACTATGTCTAAAGACTGTTGACACCTTAGGGAAGCCATATAAAAAGGAATCTGGTTGATATCCCTTTAAAAGGAGGATAGGCATGCATAGGAACGGAGAGGTTTCAAAATAAGAGGCACTTCCTAATTGGATTTTCCTCAGGTTTTCGCCTGCAATATCAGTTCTGTTATACTCACAGACAATATTTTTACAGTTTTGGAAACTTTCGAGTGTTTTCTATCCTAAGCTGTCAATTATATGCATATTCTAGTTTCTGGGGCTGAGAAATAGGCCGTTTCAAATGGGTATGTTATTTAGCCAAAAACGAAAATACTGCCCCCTACACGCAAAAGGTTAAAGTGCAGGGCGCCAAATTAAAACAACAGAAATCTCATAATTAAAATTCCTCAAACAAAAAGTATTATACACCATTTTAAAGATAAACTTGTTGTTAATCCCACCATGGTGAGCGATTTCAAAAAGGCTTTACGACGAAAGCATACCGTGTGATTATGTTAGGTCAGCACCTAGTCACAGAAAAACACAGCCATTTTTCCAGCCAAAGAGAGGAGTCACAAAAATCAGAAATAGACATAAAATGAATCACTAACCTTTGATGATCTTCATCAGATGACACTCATAGGACTTCATGTTACACAATACATGTATGTCTTGTTCGATAAAGTTCATATTTATATCCAAAAATCTCAGTTTACATTGGCGCGTTATGTTCAGTAATGTTTTGCTACCAAAACATCTGGTGATTTTGCAGAGAGCCTTATCAATTTACATAAATACTCATAATAAACATTGATAAAAGATACAAGTGTTATGCATGGAATTATAGATATCCTTCTCCTTAATGCAACCGCTGTGTCAGATTTCAAAAAAGCTTTACGGAAAAAGCACACCATGCAATAATCTGAGTACAGCGCTCAGACACAAAAACAAGCCATACAGATACCTGCCATGAGTCAACAGAAGTCAGAAATAGCATTATAAATATTCACTTACTTTGATGATCTTCATCAGAATGCACTCCCAGGAATCCCAGTTCCACAATAAATGTTTGTTTTGTTCGACAAAGTCCAAATACCCTTCTTTTTGTTCGCGCATTTAGTTCACAAATCCAAATTCATGAGGCGCAAACACTAGGTCCAGCGGAAAGCCAAAAAGTTCTGTTACAGTTTGTAGAAACATGTCAAACGATGTATAGAATCAATCTTTAGCATGTATTTAACATAAATCTTCAATAATGTTCCAACCGGACAATTCCTTTGTCTTTAGAAATGCAATGTAACGCAGGTCGCTCCCACGGCCGCGCTCATGACCAGCTCATGGCCTTCTGCCAGACACCTGATTGAAACAGCTCTCATTCGCTCCCCCTTCACAGTCGAAGCCCAAACAAGGTTCTAATGACTGTTGACATCTAGTGGAAGACCTAGGAAGTGCAATCAGACCAAATTTACACTGTATCTTGGATAGGCAAAGAGTTGAACTACAAATCTCAGATTTCCCACTTCCTGGTTGGATTTTTTTCTCGGGTGTTTCCCTGCCATAGACATCATTCAAACAGTTTTAGAAACGTTTGGAGTGTTTTCTATCCAAATCTATTAATAATATGCATATCTTTGCTGCCTGAGTAGCAGGCAGTTTACTCTGGGCACCTTATTCACTCAAGCTACTCAAAACCTCCCCCCAGCCATGAGAAGTTAAATTGTGTTTTTTACATTGGATAAAAGTAGAGACTCAGACCTAGAAAATGGTATATCACACACTGCAGTTGAGGAACAATGGGAAAGTAATTCTGCTTTGAAAGTTGATAAACTTGTAACCCCACTTTTGAGAAAATGGCCCTTGAATGATTTGGTACAACTACAGGAGAGATCTTCTTTGTCTACACCCATTCAGCATCATTCACACCCTTTTAAGCCTTAGCCCTCCCATCTCTTAGGGATTCACGTGTGAAGCCATGTGCTAAACAGAGTAAGGTAGGGTTGAAAACAACTAAAGATTAAAACTAAAGGTAGCGAAAGTTGTAGCAAAAAGTTGTAAAAATACACTTGATCTAGTCCTTGGCCTATATCCTAATCTGACTTTGGTGCAGGTCATGTTGTTTTTCACATTACTGGTTAACACACATTATATCAAATAAAATTTTTATTAGTCACATGCACACGATACAGAAGGTATATACGGTACAGTCAAATGGTTACTTGCATAGTGGTCTTTTCTTAAGACCCATAATCCCAACCCATATTACCAAGCACCATGCATGAATCTGCAGGTAGCTAAAGCTCACCAACTAGGCTCAATGTTAGCTAGCTAGTTAACATTAGGCTAAAACTAGCAATGCAAATGGCTTTCTGAGGTATGGTTAATATTACTACACAGCTCATACGTGTAAGGTTAGCTAGTGAGCCAGCCAGCTAACATTAGCTAGCTAGCTAACATTACGCTTTAATTTGCAATTTGAAATACTTTCTCACAAAATTAGAAACGTAGAATGTCGCGTACAAAACAACTGGGATCTCCAATATCTCTGACTACTGACTTCAGTGCGTTCAAGACAAATGGGTGATCTAAAAAAAGACCTCAGACTGGGAAAAATCGTTTTGAACGGTCATCTAAATCGAAATTCCAACTCGGGAACTCGGGCCACTTTCTAGAGCTCTACATTTCCGACCTGAAGATCACTGACGAGTTCCTAGTTGTCTTGAAAGCACTGTAATATCTGAAAATGTAGCTAGACTTTTGCCCGTATATGTGGATAAATACTCTCTATCATGGATGCCATGGTTGCCCTGAGCTAACCAACTGGATTCAATGTTAGCTAACTAGCTAACATTAGGCTATAACTAACAATGTAAATGGATTTCTGACACATAATACTACTACTACACAGCTCATACAGGTACAGGTAACATTAGATAGCTAGCTAAGGGTACGCTTTAACTTGCAATGAAAACAACTTTCTGACAAAATTATAAACGTATAATATCTCAAAATGTTGCTAGAATCTTACCCATATACATGGATGGACACGTCTCCCTCTCTGTCATTGATACCATGGTTGTCCATAGTTTGAAGATGTAATCCGGAGACAGGTGTTTTATACAACAGCCATCCGTGTTCTTGCAATCATAATCTGCTTCCACCGGGCATTGCACTGATTTCAAAACTCGGTCAACTTCTTCCATTACAACAATACTGTTGATCGCAATTTCTTCCTCATCACTGTCACAGAAGACTCCACAATGTCTGGTTAAATGAATTGTAAATATATTTACAGTACCAGTCAAAAGTTTCGACATACCTACTCATTCAAGGGTTTTTCTTGATTTGTACTATTTTCTAAATTGTAGAATAAAAGTGAAGACATCAAAATTATGAAATAACACATATGGAATCATGTAGTAACCAAAAGAGTGTTAAAAAAATCAAAATATATTTTATATTTGAGATTCTTCAAAGTTGCCACCCTTTGCATTGATGACAGCTTTGCACACTCTTGGCATTCTCTCTCATGTGAAGTAGTGACGTGCGACATATGCCTAGCTTCCTGAAACGGGTCACATATCTCTCTCCTCCAAATTGCTTGTCAATCACATTCAAAATAGCGGAGTGATCTGTTATTTTATTTTGTATTTTTTTGCTGGTTTTGCTATCTTGTTTTGGTCAGCAAAACAATCCAGATGCATGTGTTGATGAAAACACTATGCATGCAAATAAAATATTCGTCATGTAAGCTAATTTTGCTGAGAGCCCTTTGACTAGGCCGTGTAAAAAAAAAAAAAACTTAGAGCGCTCCTCGTGCCAAGACCATTAGACATGACTGCAAACTCAGACACTGTAAAACTTTGGCAGGACTAAGCTCTGAGAACCTCTCTTACTCTGGTGTAAAAATATATTACTCCCACTTGTCGAATGGCAAATAAACTGCAGCTAATTTCACTAAAGTGTGTGCTGGCTGAGAGGCCATCTGTAAAATAAGTACTGTATGACAGATACAAATACTCCACATCTGATGGATTGCCTGGGATGTTAATAAGAAACGTTATTATTTACCCCACCTTTGCTCCTTCACAAACAAAACAAATAATAATCTCACATTTCTGAAAACACAGATGATTTGGTGAGGAACCTCTAAGCTCTATTTCATCCTCAAGTAGGTGGCTGGAGGATTTCTATTTCTCTACGTTATTCACCAGAAAATGTTTTTTTTCAAAACCAAGTAAATTTAGTTGTATTAAAGATATTTTGAGGCAAAAGGGAAGTTGAGCCCATGCAGTGCTTTGATGGAATCGTACATGACACACAGCAACATGTTGTGGAAAAACAGCACCTCAGAACTCTGCTGTCTTTTAGAGTTCTGACTCATGCAGCCTTTTTCAAAGCTGGATTGAACAAAACATAAACCATGAACACATTTATTTGAAAAGAACTAAGAAATATACTTTGGTTTGAATCAATAATTCCATTCATGTGGTTGCTAGACCACTAAGGTGGTCATAAATGGGGCCTGTGATATTGTGATGGACACCCTGTGTTTTTCAGACCGCCAGGCAGGGTTGCAGCCAGCTACCAAAAATAATGTGATTAGGCTCAATAAGGCTCCATCCCCCCAACCAGCTAGCTCAGTGGAGTGAAGTGGAGGGTTGTGGGGGTGTTTGCTTGAAGACCCTTACCTGGGTGTTCTCCCTGCACCGGTCACTCAGTGTAGTGGGAGAACGGAGGGCCCTAATTAGATATCATATCAAACATCAACACTTCCCCTAGGCTGCTAAGCTATTCCCCTCCTGGAGGGGAGGTGCTCACTGCATGTGTCCCTTCTGGTTCCTTTAGTTATTCAGAGAGGGATCGATAGGTGATACCTCGACAAACACACGCACACACACACACACACACACACACAACACACATAAGCACCTGCACACAGTCCAGATTTCTTTGTCTTAAAATCCGCCTCAATCCAGTCAGGAGAGCTATTTGTCTTCAAGACCCCTATATTTCCTTGGTCCCCCGCCCCCCCCCCACACACACACAGGGTGTATTTATTTCTCTACCTGGATGTTCTCTCTAATCTCTTAATGCGTACAGTTCTCAGGAGACACCCTATCCAGTCTCATTAAAGCGTGGTGAGAGGCTTAACTGGAACACAGTCTGCTCATACTCCCCTCTCCAGCTCTCTCTCTTTGTCTGCCTCTCTCTCTCTCTCTCTCTCTCTCTCTCTTTTTGTCTCTCTCTCTCTCTCTCTCTCTCTCTCTCTCTCTCTCTCTCTCTCTCTTTGTCTCTCTCTCTCTCTTTGGCTCTCTCCCACTCTCTTTCTCTCCTTTCCTTTTTACTTTCAAAAGCCTTCAACCTTGGACCTCTTGAGTAAACAGGGACATGTTTTAGAAGTTTGATGGCCATTATTCTCTTCTACTCCACTCTCTCACCCACTCCCTCTCCCTCAGACTCTCCATGTCTCGTTCTGCATCTCCCACTCTTGTTATTTTATCTTCTCTCTCCCTCTCTTTCCTCTCCCAGAGGCCTAACCTTAGTTCTCTGAGTTATCTGACAATGACTCAGAGGTTTGATTAAAGTTACGTAATCAACACAAATCGATATACTGTGTCATAGCACTATATTAGTCTTTATGAGAGAATGAGTTTGGTGATGCTGGGGAGTACAGTGGAGGAACTTGTTGCTCCTGTGGTCGTTTTTAAAGTGCCTGCCGATAAAAGAACTGGAGAGGTTGTTCCCCATTGATTTTACACAGAAAATTCCCTCAGAGTATTTTTACCTGCTGATAAAGGTACTGTGGTGGAAACTCTGTTTGCAAGCGCAGATACTTGGCATGGAGAGGTAATAAACAGCCCACTGCACCAGCTAACACTGATAGCTTTATCAGGGCACAAAACCTAGTACTCACAGACCGATATATCTCATAGAGATAACCTCAAGACTCAACTAAAATGACATACCCAAATCTAACTTGAAGCAAGGATATGCATATTATTGGTACACCACTACATAAAGAGAGACGAGAAAACAATATGGCAGCAACACAACATGGCATCAGAACAACCTGGTAGCAGCACAAACATGATACAAACAGACATCAGCAACTTGCAATGCCTATCAACCATCAAGGGTTGAAGAGCAGAGTGTTCCGAAAGCTTACAGTAGTGCGTACTTATCCCAGCTCAACGTTGCAGCTACGTTTCATACTAAGCCTTACGCAGGACTTTACCGAAATTATTACTAGGTCGTTTGGCAGAAAAAAAAAAGTTTTGGCTTAGATACCAGCAATACCGTTCAGGTATAAAGAAAAGGCGGAAAAAAGTTTGCGGAAAACGTCTATGTATGAAAGGGATATTACTCCAACCCCCAGCGGGTCATATTGAATGGAACATATGTTTGACACTACTCTTCCAGTGTGTTGTATTGTGTAGCCTTGACTCACAAAGAGTCTTCCTGGTGTTCAACCTTACGAAGTTCTCATGTCACCCCGCTCCTCAACACACTCCACCAGCTTCCAGTTGAAGCTCACATCCACTTCAAGACCCTGGGGCTTGCCTACAGAACAGGAAGGGGAACTGCCCCTCCTTACCTTCAGGCAATGTTCAAACCCTACACCCCAGCCCGAGCACTCCATTTAGACACCTCTTTTTTTTTCTCTCTCTTTCTTTTTAAGACATCTGTGATATCATTATTATTATTTTAAATTTTACCCCTTTTTCTCCCCAAATTCGTGGTATACAATTGTTTAGTAGCTACTATCTTGTCTCATTGCTACAACTCCCGTACGGGCTCGGGAGAGACGAAGGTTGAAAATCATGCATCCTCCGAAACACAACCCAACCAAGCCGCACTGCTTCTTAACACAGTGCGCATCCAACCCGGAAGCCAGCCGTACCAATGTGTCGGAGGAAACATCGTGCACCTGGCAGCCTGCACTGCACCCGGCCCGCCACAGGAGTCGCTGGTGCGCGATGAGTCAAGGATATCCCTACCGGCCAAGCCCTCCCTAACCCAGACAACGCTGGGCCAATTGTGCGTCGCCCCACGGACCTCCCGGTCGCGGCCAGTTGCGACAGAGCCAGGGCGCGAACCCAGAGTCTCTGGTGGCACAGCTGGCGCTGCAGTACTGCGCCCTTAACCACTGCTCCACCCGGGAGGCTATTTTTACCACCTCTTGTCTCTTGGCCCTCCCACCACTACAGTGGGTCAGCTCCGGCACAGTCCAGTCAAAGCTCTTCTCTGTGCTGGTACACTAATGGTGGAAAATGCTTCCCCCCTAACATCAGGAAAGCAGAGTCCCTGCCTATCTTCCAAAATCATCTTCAAATAGTATCTTAAATACCCCCCCCCCTCCCCCCTTATGTCTGGTACCATTCTCTCCCTTTTTTTTCTCTCTGTCTCTCTCTCCTTAGTGGACCATTTCTACTTCACTTAGTCTTTATTTCTCTCTCTCTCTCTCTCTCTCTCTCTCTCTCTCTCTCTCTCTCTCTCTCCCTCTCTCTTGGTCTGCCCTTGGGATGTCCTTTGGGTTATTTATTCGCCCTTTGATGCCCAGACTTCCAGACCCAGCCGGACGATCTGAAGAGCCCCAGAAGGCTCTGTCATTAGAGGAGAGCTATCCCCAATACAGGCCACATCCCATGGGAAAACCTTTAATGCCAGACCCCCTTAACCCCTCAGAACTCCCATCTCCAAAAAACACCCCACTGAGCAAAATGAAAATGATGCATTAGGGAGATGAAACAGGTGCAATTGATGGCTTATTCTTTAAAGCTTTTCAGACTGTGGTCAATCACAGGGACTAGAATTAATTGTGTCTTATTTGGGAGGATATGTACGGAGGGAAGGGTGTGTTGGCCCTATGATGGATGTCTCTTTATCCGTCTGGTGTCAAAATGAAATGGAGAAATTTAAGATGAGTACATTTGAATATGGCTGCACCCGGTTGGAGGGGGGCTCAGCTATTCCCCAGATTAAGTAGTTATACAGAAAACAGAAAGGACTAAGAATGGGTATGCACTATGCAGTACTTGGTGAAATCAATGCAAGCATAGGTCAAATGTAATGAGATAGTAATCAATTAGATTGAACTTGCAATCAAAAGTAGATACTTGGCCATTAATAAACATAAATACATAAAATCTGGATGTAAAATAGATACACAATTCTGCTCACCTCATTTATTTCTGCAATCTTCTCTGTGCATATGGATATGCTAGCAATATTAATTATATTGCATGATACACATAGTATTAAACCCATTTTATGTTTTCATGTTTTTGGTGGTTCCCTTTCAGTCAGTCAACTTCAGTACAACATACTATGGGAAGTTGCACTCTCGGGACTTCAGGTGAAGCATATAAAATCATGCCTGACAAGGCCAAGGAAATACGCGCCTCGCCAGAAGAACCACATTCCACAGATGAAAAACCCCACTTTCCACAGATGAAAAGCATGAGACTCAGATTCATTCCTTCAATTATTCCGCTCTTCCCCTCGGTGTGAACAGGAACGATTCAACCTACTAAAACAAACAATTGGAAAATGAGTCTGTCTTACGTTGCGCCAACTAAACTGTCGTATAGTGGTAGAGCGTGCTCACCTCCTTGATGTGCTGAAGTTTATACTTGTTCTTAATAGTTTTCTAATCACGTACAATTAGTTATCTTCAATTTGCTGGTGCAATGAGTAAGATGGCTAAGAAAACGACCAAGAACATTGACGAAACCGGGTTCGGGGTCGAGATCATGCCCCCAGTTATGAGGTTATAATATTTCTCTGAAAGATACTCACAATCTATGTGTAGTTTGTCTCGGCTTGGAGCACCCTCAGGCGGCCTTCATTCGATCCAGTCCATGTACACATTGACACAAACTGTGTACAGACTCCCTGGAAAAAGGTGCAGCATTCTTGAGGAATCTTGGAATTCCCCATGGCGATTTTTTCCTTTCCCAGATGCCGGTACCTCGGCTGGGACCAGGGTGCAAAAAGTAGAGATGGATTGGAGTGGGGCATGCATTGGCAGCCCGCACCTAACATTGCTCCTGTGCACTCTGTCACCGGTTATGGGAAACTCCTCAAAGAGGGTGGCCAGGTTTGGTGGGTACCTCCAGCCACCTGTGTCGCCTTGGTCAAGTACCACCTGCCTCTTTCAAAACTTGTTGAGGAAGGGTCCGGTCCCACCTTGGTGTTGCCGGGACAACATGGACTTTCGAGACTGGGCTAGCTAAACAAGTGCTGCATAGCGTGTCAGCCAGGTTGGCTAACTCGCCGAAGCGAGCTAGCTATTACTAGCTATTCCTGCCTCCCCACAGTGGAGTTGCTGGGGTAGCACTCTTGTTTAGTTTATGTGGTGCTAGGTTATTTGCTAGGTTTCTAGGTTATTCTAAATGGATGTCGCTCAAAGAGTCTAGCTTAGGCTAAAAAGCCTCCTGGCTAACGTCGACTAGCATGCTTAACTTCCTGCGAGTGAAACTTACTGGGTTTTCCCTAGTGTTATAGCAACCCCATTCATATTATTTTATTTATTTTACCCCTTTTTTCTCCCCAATTTCATGGTGTTCAAGTGGTAGTAGTTACAGTCTTGTCTCATCGCTGCAACTCCGTTCGGACTCGGGAGAGGCAAAGGTCGAGAGCCACGCGTCCTCTGAAACACAGCCCAACCTAGCCGCACTGCTTCTTGACACAACGCACATCCAACCCGGAAGCCAGCCGCACCAATGTGTCGGAGGAAACACCATACACCTGGTGACACTAGTGCGCAATGAGACAAGGATATCCCTGCCGGACAAACCCTCCATAACCCGGACAACGCTGGGCCAATTGTGCGCCGCTCCATGGGTCTCCCGGTCACGGCCGGCTTCGACAGAGCCTGGGCTCGAACCCCTGGTGGCACTGCGATGCAGTGCCTTAGACCCCATTCCTATTATTAATTCCTGGAGTTGGAGGGAGTGGAGGAAGCAGGGTTTGCGAGCACATCCGATGAGTAAGCAGTCCCCCCCTGAGCACTTGGCTGGGGTAACCCCCGGAGCGAGGGGCCTTGGAATGAATTGTAGTGACCAGTGCACCCTTCTGCAAAACAATACTGTGACAACAGTACCGCTAAACGGGGTACTACGTAAGACACTTGTGCCCGTAGAGGGGCTGGGCTTCATGCAGGCTATAAAGACTCATGAAAGCACATAGTATGTTGAAAAGCTGGTTCATGTTTGATGCTGCCCCCTCTGTTAACCTGCGTTCCACGGTTTTCACGGGGTTCAAGTGATATATCAATCTCCCCATGGTAAGAGTGATAAGTTGGATCTCTTTTCTACAAGGGAGAGCCCCTCCGCCATAGGTGGCTCATTACTGAGATTAATTGATTATTCCTGCCTGTAGCTCACTAGTCCCTGTGATGTGTCTAGTGATACAGTTTATGGGCTCTATAGGTGATTAGTTATTGGTAGCGGAGTCGAGGGAACAAGCAGGGTTCCCACACTCTTAACCCACCCATGTCTCTGTGGTTAATATGAGCCCCGAAATCTGTTTCCACCTCAACGCCTTCACCTTCATTCTTGGGAATTAGATTCAATTACGAATCGCCCCTGTCTGTTACCTCTGAAGGTGTCCGTTTTTCAGAGCTGTCCCCCTTCGAGTCTCAGAAATCGGTGGTTCTGACTACTCTTTTTTACAAAACCTCACAGCTCATGGCTTGGGCTATGTCCTACAGGTCCTTAGCTTTCGATCTATTTCACTTCTTGCCTCTGTTTGCTTCTGAACATCAACAGAGGTTACAATGCCCTGTATCCAGTCTGAGTTTGAAGTTATTTTTTAACTTTAAAAAAAACAAAAACATTTTACCCCCTTTTTCTCCCCAATTTTGTGGTATCCAATTGTTAGTAATTACTATCTTGTCTCATCGCTACAACTCCTGTACGGGCTCGGGAGACACAACCCAACCAACCGTCCTCCGAAACACAACCCAACCAAGCCGCACTGCTTCTTAACACAGCGCACATACAACCCGGAAGCCAGCCACACCAATGTGTCGGAGGAAACACCGTGCACCTAGCGACCTTGGTTAGCGTGCACTGCGCCCGGCCCACCACAGGAGTCGCTGGTGCGCGATGAGACAAGGATATCCCTACCGGCCAAACCCTCCCGGCAAAACCCTGAGTTGAAATCAAAACAGGAAGTCAGAAATCTGAGCTTTGTATGTATTCACCAGAGTCCCCAATGAAATCCCCTTGAGATATGAATGATGTTGCCTAGGGGTTCCACTAGATGTCAACCATCAATAGAAATTATAATGAGACTTCTATGATGTTGTGGGAGTGAATGATAGCAGAATCAGTCGGGTGTCTGGCAGTCAGCCATTTTCTGATCATGTTTATTCCTCATGGTAGTCACTTGCGTTCCATTGCTCACGAAGACAAGAAGGAGTACTCCGGTTGGAACTTTATTGAAGCTATATGTTAAAAACATCCTAATGATTGATTCTGTACTTAGTTTTAAATGTTTCTTCGATCGGTAATATCACTTTTTGAAGTTTTTGTCCGATATAACGCTGACCAGAATTTGGATATGTATACCAAACGCGCTAACAAAAGAAGGTATTCGGACATGAATAACGGACATTTTCAAACAAACATTTATTGTGGACCTGGGATTCCTGGAGTGCTGTCTGACATAGATCATCAAAGGTAAGGGAATATTTATCATGTCATTTCTTGTTTATGTTGACGCCATCTTTGCGGCTGTGGTGTTTTTAATTTTGAGCGCCTTCTCTGATTATTGCATGCGTTTCTTTTTCGGTAAAGTTATTTTGAAATCTGACACAGCGGTTGATTTAAGGAGAGGTATATCTATAATTCCATGTGTATAACTTGTATTATCATCTACATTTATGAGTAGTATTTCTGTTGAATGATGTGGCTATGCAAAATCACTGGATGTTTTTGGAACTAGTGAATCTAATACGCCAAAGTAAACTCAGATTCTCTGATATAAATATGAACTTTATCAAACAAAACATGCATGTATTGTGTAACATGAAGTCCTATGAGTGTCATCTGATGAAGATTATCAAAGGTTAGTGATTCATTTTATCTCTATATGTGCTTTTTCTGTCTCTCTCTCTTTGGCTGGTCAAATTGGCTGTGTATTTTAGTGAGTTGTTGGTGACCTAATATAATCGTTTGTCGTGCTTTCCCCGTAAATCCTATTTGAAATCGGACACTGTGGTGGGATTAACAACAAGACTACCTTGAAAACGATATAAGATATAATATAACATAATATATGTTTGAGGAATTTTAATTATGAGATTTCTGTTGTTTAAATATGGCGCCCTGTACTATCACTGGTTGTTGTTATATCGCTCCCGGTAACGGGATCTCAGCCATAAGAAGATAAAGAGCATATGGAAGTTAGAAGGAAAAGCCTACAACTATTTTAGCACCGTTTTAGCACCATTTTATATATATATATATATATACATATATAGAGTGTTTTCTATCCAATACTAATAATAATATGCATATATTAGCATCTGGGACAGAGTAGGAGGCAGTTCACTCTGGGCATGCTATTCATCCAAAAGTGGAAATGCTGCCCCGTATCCCAAAAATTTTAATATTGCCTGCTAACATTAATTTATTTTAACTAGGGATATTGTGTCACTTCTCTTGCATTCTGTGCAAGCAGAGTCAGGGTATATAAGGCAGTTTGACCTAACATAATCGCAAAGTGTGCTTTCGCCGTAAAGCTTTTTTGAAATCTGACACTGTGGTTGGATTTACAAGAAGTTTATCTTTAAAATGGTGGATAATACTTGTATGTTCAAGGAATTGAGTTTTGGCGCCCTGCAATTTCACTGGCTGTTGTCGAGGTGGGACGCTAGCGTCCCACTTGTACCAGAGAGGTTCAAGGAGGAACCACTGTATGAGACTCGAAGTTGAGCTAAGGTGCATCCTGTTTCCATTGATCATTCTTGAGATGTTTCTACAAGTTGTTTGGAGTCCACATGTGATAAATTCAATTGACTGGACATGATTTGGAAAGGCGAACACCTGTCTATATAAGGTCCCACAGTTGACAGTGCATGTCAGAGAAAAACCAAGCCACGAGGTCAAAGGAATTGTCCATAGAGCTCCGAGACAGTATTATGTCGAGGCACAGATCTGGGGAAGGGTACCAAAAACGGTCTGCAGATTGAAGGTCCACAAGAACACAGTGGATTCCTTCATTCTTGAATGGACAAAGTTTAAAACCATCAAGACTCTTCCTAGAGCTGGCCGCACAGCCAAACTGAGCAATCGCGGGAGAAGGGCCTTGGTTAGGGAGGTGAGCAAGAACCCGCTGATCACTCTGACAGAGCTCCAGAGTTCCTCTGTGTAGATGAGAGAACCTTCCAGATGGACAACCGTCTCTGCAGCACTCAACCAATCAGACTGTTATGGTAGAGTGAACAGAAGGAAGCCACTCCTCAGTAAAAGGCTCATGACAGCCCGCTTGGAGTTTGCCAAAAGCCACCAAAAGGACTCTCAGACCATGAGAAACACGTCTCTGGTCTGATGAAATCAAGATTGAACTCTTTGGCCTGAATGCCAAGTGTCACATCTGGTGGAAACCTGGCACCATCCCTATAGTGAAATTTGGGGATGGCAGCTTCATGCTTTGGAGGTTTTTCAGAGGCAGGGACTGGGAGACTAGTCAGGATCAAGGCAAAGCTGAACGGAGCAAAGTACAGAGAGATCCTTGACGAAAACCTGCTCCAGAGCGCTCAGGATCTCAGACTGGGACAAAGGTTCACCTTCCAACAGGAAAACAACCCTTAGCACAGAGCCAAGAAAATGCGATAGTGGCTTCAGGACAAGTCTCTTAATGTCCTTGAGTGGCCTAGCCAGAGCCTGGTCTTGAACCCGATCCGACATCTCTAGAGAGACCTGAAAATCGCTGTGCAGCTACTCTCCCCATCCAACCTGACAGAGCTTGACAAGATTTGCAAATTCAGGCAGGGTTGGGGAGTAACAGATTACAAAATAACTGTAACTGTAATCTGTTATTTTTCCAGCATAAATATTGTAATCAGATTATAGATACTTTTAAAAAACTAGATGATTACTTTGAGGATTACTTTACATTTCAGAAAGGATGTTTGCGAAAATAATCTTTGACACTTCTCTGTTTTCTCATTGACATTCAAATCAGCAAGTTTAAGTTTGTTACACCGGAGCGTGTCTGACCACAAGTCAGAGACCACTATGATGACACACCAAATGTGTTTGATGGATCGCGGTAATAGACCAGGATTTTGTTGGCTACAGTCCAAGCTATGTCTTCCAATAGTGCGATTGCTGTTGGCATCCAAAGAGTATCCAATATGAATAAACACTTGGAGGTAAGGATGAGAGCAGTTGTGTAGTCTACGGCGATACAGATATCACTTACTATTTATATCTACATAGCGTATTGATGTGAATCACACTGCTGCTCTCTCATTTAGCTATTTGCGTCTTAACGATTGTGGTTGATGTGGATGGCTGTTCATAAATGTAATGTGTATTTGAATCCAGTAATCGTTAAATTCAAGAAGTTTAATAAGCATCCTATCAATCATTGCTTTTGAAACCAGTGGACAGCCAGTGAAAAATGTGCTTTTGTAACAGCTGCATCGTGCGGATCCCAGCCTCTGGAATGAAAGTGGGGCTTTTATTGATCAATATTTTTTATCCATAGTCCTAATGGACTGGGGTGGGCTCAAACTGGCACACTTTGGATAGACTTAAAGGGGCAATTTGTAGTTGCTACATGCATTTGTGACTTGTAAATTATATATATTAACGTAAAGATATAATTAATCATATGTAGTAGAAAGCAATGGGTTAGAAGAAGCCTACACAACTAACCCATAAAGTAAAATTTAAGATCCACATACGGCCAGCTAAGTAAACTTTAACATTGATTTATCCTGCAATAGATGTCATTCAATTGGAAACATACATTTTTGTCTTCTTCTAATGCCTCTTAAGGGGAAAGTAATCTAAAAGTAACTGAATGTAATCAGATTATGTTACTGAGTTTGGGTAATCCAAAAGTTACGTTACTGATTACAATTTTCGACAGGTAACTAGTAAATGTAACAGATTACATTTAGAAAGTCACCTACACAACATTGAATACAGGTGTGCCAAGCTTGTAGCAAACTAAGTCTGAATACTTTCTAAATGCCCTGTATGTGACCAGCTTTTTGTCTGTTTTGCTAATCCAGCTCTGTGGCAGGGCCCGCTCTAAGCAGCATCTCTCCCACTGGATTGTGGAGGCTGTCTCCAATGCATATAACAGCAAGGGACAAGGGTTACCTAGCGGTGTGAGCACCCTGTCCACCAGGGGTCGGGCAGCATCTTGTGCGTTGTTTAAAGGGTTGGCTATAGGAGATATTTTTGCTGCGGTGGGTTGGGCATCACCACACACTTTTGTGAAGTTTTATAGCTTGGATGTCACTGCTCTCAGTGTAGCCCACATCGTACTTACGACTGGGACAGGGGAAAGTCACTACGCAGCGTACCGTGTGCTCAATACCCAGGCTGCCTCATCTGCCGCCGGGGTCAGGTCTGGGTGGTCTACCATGGGCTGTTTCATTTAGCATCTGTTGGGGTCGGCTTGGTGGCGTGATTATATTCCCACATAGTATGTAGTTCCGAAGTTGACTGACTAAAAGGGAACTCAACGTTATAAATATAGCTACTGTTCCCTGAAGGAAGGAAACAAAGTACAATACCTAGTTGGCTCTGCACCGCCCGTTCCTTGGCTTGGTGAAGAGCAGTATTATAAATTGAAGGAATCCAAGCCTCACACTTATCACCTGTAGAAGGTGGGACTTCCAGCGAGGTGGGGATTTCAGGCGTGATTGTATATCCTTCAACTGAAGTCATGACAGTGAGACTCCCCATAGCATGTTGTATCTTGTTTCCTCCTTCAGGGAACAGTAGTTATAGTCATAACGGTACGATATACAGTAGCAGTGGAGAAGGCAGTAGGGAAACTCTCTTTTTCTCTCTCTGTCTCTCTCCCTCGCCCTCTCTCTCTCTCTCTGCAGCAGCAGGTTGCTGTAATAACACATTCAACCTAGCCATACATCACAGACATAGTCCAGTCTTATTTCTGTTGCTGTATGGTTAGATGGGGCCTCAACGACATCCCCTTTCTCACCGCCTAACACACCGGCTGTCAAACCCCATGCAAGATAAATGAGGGTGTTCATGGCCGCCCCACAAACTAGGCGCAGGTGGAGGCGAGGAGGAGAAGAAAGGAGAGGTAGGAGGACAACATGGGGAGAGTGTTTGACTCCTTGACAGTTTCAACAACAGACTGGAGGCGTACAGTATCGGGCTGAACTCACTTTTTCCTCAACGCCTACCCATTTAACTTTTGGCATTAAAGGCCCAGTACAGTCAACATTTTGTTTCCCCTGTGTTTTATATAATATTTAACATCAGCTGATGAAACAATTGGATCAATGTTATTTAAGTGATTATAACCGAGAAGATAGTGTTTGGAGGGTACATTGGCATGGGTGTTGTTAGGCCCGAGACGTAGTCGAAGGCTGGCAAACCATGACAATATATCCTCCAATCACCGGCTTTATGGTCATTATCACTTTTATACAATGGGTTATCAACATAATACAATAATGATTGAAATACTTTCATTAAAAAATATATTTTGATGAATTTATTCATACAAATTAATGCATCCACGAGATATAACACAAATCTAAGGTTGCTACCCAAGCCAGCTGGTTGTTCGTTCTATTGGTTCGGTTGCCAGAGACAAGACCCAGTCATTAAGTGTTTTTGTTCTGCATCTGCAGTTGTTCGTTCTAAATGCTCTATTGCCATACTGGGAGGCAACGTTCTACTTGCTAGCTAGCCAACTACGGCTAACTTTTAGTCACGTCAAACAGTGCAGCCAGAATAACAGCAAAGTAGCTGCATTTGAGTTTGTTTAAGCTGTTTTCTAGTGACATTTATTTGGATACATCAATAACAATGAGCTAATGATGGCTGATTTCGCCTGGCATAAAAAATGTCCTCTCTAATCAGCACACTGTTGATTAGAGGATTTAGCCAAGAACACAGCTACCACAAACACTTCAAACTGAAGCTGGAAAGACAGCAAACTAGCTGCATTTCGTTTAGTTTTACCTGTTTTCTATTGACATGTCATTGCATATATCCATAAAATTGATGATTCATGATTTTGACTGGCTGAGAAAAGCTACCTGCCTGTCTGTCTCGTCCCAATACGTTCATCACTATGGAACAGCTGGAGATCGAATTTCAATATTAAAACAATGTTGCAAATTTTGGAGAGACAGATAGCAAGATAGAAATCACCTCTGTTGAAAATCAAATACTGGTCTTAGGAAATGGGAGATAATGTCTAGATGCTTTTTATAGTGGAGATCAAGTTTATAATTTGCCTGGGCTGATGGGACAGTGGATTGCACAGTGAGATGGAACAGAATAAATAGGCGTTTCAACGTCATAGCTTTAGCCGGTAGTAACTTGTGTAAAAGACACCGACTGGAATGCGATTTTAACCAATAAACATTTAGGATTAGATTGCATAATTCTCAATAGTTGCTGGTTGAAAATACGATCTGCAGGGCCTTCTAATCAGCAGGTTTGCATGGGCAGGAGTTTTGGCTTCAAATGGTGACATCACCATGCGGTGAATTAGTTAATATGCCAATAATGAAGACAGTTCCAAACCTCTCTGCCAATAACAGCTCATTTTCAGTTTCCCCCCCTCTCTCCGACCACTCCCAGAGACCTAGCAACATTCTTCCTTGAGAAATAGTTTTTTTGCTAATAAGCAATTTTTTTTTGCCAATTTTAATGAAAATCTATTACAGCAAAGTACTTAATTGTTACCCAGAAATGATTTGGTATTGATATAAAAATGGCTGCATTGGGCCTTTAACCATTCAGTGCTAATGTTCTCAAACTGACCCTGCAACAAATCCACACAGACAGTCAAGAGCGGTGGAAACTGCTAACTTCACTTCCCAGTCCAAGCTGTCAAGCATTCTCTGGACAATAGGTTCCGTTTGCTTATGAAGAGGAATTCACCAACTAGGATTGTGGTGCTGGCTCTCTCTGTTAGCCCAACCGCCCAACCACCGATCCTGGGGGTGTGTGGACAGTTGTTTTTCCCTCTTTTCCGGTCTATATGTTCTTTCCAAAAATTGCAGCCTGTCACGGAGCAGCCAGCCAGTGGAAGCAATTGGCCAGGCCTTTGTGTGTGTAATATATATAATTTCCTAGGCCACTCTCCTTGCTGTTCCTTCCTCTCAGAAAGAGAAACATAGTGTTTTTTGTTTGTGTGTTTTGTTCTATACGGAGATGAGACTTGATTCCTACTGAGGGATGGGTAAGAATTATACAATACAATTGCAAAATACCATAAAGATCAATGTATCAATATAAACCACAAAATATTTTTAGTTTGCAATGTATTGAATTCTAATACATGTATTTTGTATTTTAAAATACACAATGTAGCCGGCCCGAACAGAAACCACATTCTCAGTAAAATTTACAGAAACGTTTTACTTGCTATGACAGTGACATGCTGATGTTAATCTACCTTAATTGAGCAAGTCACTCTGGATAGGAGTGTCTGATCAAAAAAATACTGAATATAAATGTATATGTGAGAGTGAACTTACAAAGATGAACAGCAAAACACTATGTTTCAAGTTTCAAGTATGTTAGTAATATGTACAGAATACACATGGTATGCACTGTCCAACAAAATGCTTACTTGCAGGTTCCTTCTTGACAATCAACAACAATAAGAAATAATGAAATAATAAGAATACGAACAAAGTAAATGGCTCACTGGGTATTATTATTGGCTTTTTTTCGGGGCGGAGGTCATTAGAATAATATTCAGCATGCTTTGGAATTGTTCATTTTTAGATATACATTTATATTTAGTGTCTTTACAGACACTCGTCTCACACCATAGTGCCATCAGACTCCTGATACCAGGGTGAAGTGGGGCCCCAAAATGTGAACCGTTATTAATAATTGTATAGGAATGTTTTTTGTATTTTGAAAATACAAATAGCTCTTAAAATTATCTTGTTCCATAATACATTGTAATACAATTTATACATTCTCAGAAGTAATTGAAATCCATATTTCACACACATGTAACATAAATATTGCCATCTCTGCTGAGAAGAATAAAACAATGGGGTCGGTGTTGAGACAGATGAGGTGGGGGGAGGGAGGTGAGACGGGGTGATGGGGCTGGGGTGAGACAAACAGTTGATGCTGGTGGAGGTGAGATGGGATGAGAGGAAAGCAGGGGAAATAAAACAATCATATATATATATATATATATATATATATATATATATATATATATATATATGTATATATAATCTATACAGTGCGTTAGGAAAGTATTCAGACGCTTGGACTTTTTCCACATTTTGTTGCATTACAGCTTTATTCTAAAAGGGATTACATTTAAAAAATCCTCAGCAATCTACACACAAAACCCCATAATGACGAAGTGAAAACAGGTTTTTAGACATGCTTGCAAATGTACTAAAAATAAAAAAAATAATAATAAATAATAATAATAAATAAAAAAAATAATAATTTAATAATCATTTAATTTAATCATTTAATTTAATCATTTAATAATTATTCAGACCTTTTGCTCTGAGACTCAGTATAGAGACAAAGTAGAGTCATAATTCAATGGCTAAGACACGAGACATATGTGGCAGGGTCTACAGTCAATCACAGTTTACAAAAAGAAAACCAGCCCCGTCGCGGACACCGGCGTCTTGCTCCCAGACAAACTTGACAACTTCTTTTCTCGCTTTGAGGACAATACAGTGCCACTGACATGGCCCACTACCAAAACCTGCAGGCTCTCCTTCACCGCAGCTAATGTGTGTAAAACATTTAAACGTGTCAACCCTAGCAAGGCTGCCGGCCCAGATGGCATCCCTAGCCGCATGCTCAGAGCTGGCTGGTGTGTTTACGGACATATTCAATCAATCCCTATCCCAGTCTGCTGTTCCCACATGCTTCAAGAGGGCCACCATTGTTCCTGTTCCCAAGAAAGCTAAGGTAACCGCCCCCAGGTGAGGGTAGGAAACAACATCTCTACCCCACTGATCCTCAACACTGGGGCCCCACAAGTGTGTGTCCTCAGCCCTCTCCTGTACTCCCTGTTCATCCATGACTGCGTGGCCATGTATAACCTATGTGAAATGGCTAGCTAGTTAGCGGGTGTGCGCTAATAGCATTTCAATCAGTGACGTCAATCGCTCTGAGACCTTGAAATAGTTGTTCCCCTTGCTCTGCAAGGGCTGCCACTTTTGTGGAGGGATGGGTAACGATGCTTTGTGGGAGGCAGTTGTTGATGTTTGCAGAGGGTCCCTAGTTCGAGTCCAGGTAGGGGTGAGGAGAGGGACGGAAGCTATACTGTTACATTGATGCTATGGACCTGGATCATTGGTTGCAACAGAAAAGGAGGAGGTCAAATGGGGGATGAGTGTAACCGGTGTGAAATGGCTAGCTAGTTAGCGGGGTGCGCTCTAATAGCGTTTCAATCGGTGACGTCCCTCGCTCTGAGACCTTGAAGTAGTTGTTTCACTTGCTCTGCAAGGGCGATGGCTTTTGTGGAGCGATGTGTAGCAATGCTTCACGGGTGATTGTTCTCTGTGTGTGCAGAGGGTCCCTGGTTTGAGCCCAGGTAGGGGCAAAGAGAGGGACAGAATCTATACTGTTACATTGCACCTGTTACAGTGCAGGTGCATCAAAGCTGGGACCGAGAGACTGAAAAACAGCTTCTATCTCAAGGCCATCAGACTGTTAAACAGCCATCACTAACAGTGAGCGGCTGCTGCCAACATACTGACTTAAATCTCTAGCCACTTTAATAATAAAGAATTTGATGTAATAAATGTATCACTAGTCACTTTCAACAAGGCCACTTTATATAATGTTTACATACCCTACATTACTCATCTCATATGTATATACTGTACTCTATACCATCTACTGCATATTGCCTATGCCGCACTGCTATCGCTCATTCATATATTTATGTGTACATATTCTTATTCATTCCTTTACCCTTGTGTGTATAAGGTAGTTGTTGTGAAATTGTTAGATTACTTGTTAGATATTACTGCACGGTCGGAACTAGAAGCACAAGCATTTCGCTACGCTCACATTAACATCTGCTTACCATGTGTATGTGACCAATTTGTTTGGTGATTTGATTTGATTTGAGACTCGAAATTGAGCACAGGTGCATCCTTGAGATGTTACTACAACTTGATTGGAGTCCACATGTGGTAAATTCAATTGATTGGTCATGATTTGGAAAGGCACACACCAGTCTAAGTAAGGTCCCACATTTGACAGTGCATGTCAGAGCGAATGTCCGTAGAGCTCCGAGACAGTATTGTGTCGAGGCACAGATCTGGGTAAGTTTACCAAAAAAGGTCTGCAGATTGAAGGTCCCCAAGAACACAGTGGCCTCCAAATGGAAGAAGTTTGGAACCACCAAGACTCTTCTTAGAGCTAACCACCCTGCAAAACTGAGCAATTGGGAGAGAAGGGCCTAGGTCCGGGAGGTGACCAAGAACCCGATGGTCACTCTGACAGAGCTCCAGAGTTCCTCTGTGTAGATAGGAGAAATTTCCTAGAGGGCAATCCTCTCTGCAGCACTCCACCAGACAGAGGCCACTCTTCAGTAAAAGGCAGATGACAGCAAAATTGGAGTTTGCCAAAAGTCACTTAAAGACTCTCAGACCATGAGAAACAAAATTATTTGGTCTGATGAAACCAAGATTGAACCGTTTGGCCTGAATGTCGAGCATCACGTCTGGAGGAAACCTGGCACCATCCGTACGGTGAGGCATGGTGGTGGCAGCATCATGCTGTGCAGATTTTCTTCAGCAACATGGACTGGGAGACTAGTCAGGATCGAGGGAAAGATGAACGGAGCAAAGTACAGAGAGATCCTTGATGAAAACCTGCTCCACAGTGCTCAGGATCTCAGACTGGGGTGAAGGTTCACCTACCAACAGGACAATGACCCTAATCACACAGCCAAGACAATGCAGGAGTGGCTTCGGGACAAGTGTATGAATGTCCTTGTGTGGCCCAGCCAGAGTCCGGACTTGAACCGTATCAAACATCTCTGAAGAGACATGAAAGTAGCTGTGCAGCAATGCTCCCTATCCAACCTAACAGAGGTTGAGAGGTTCTGCAGAGAAGAATGGGAGAAACTCCCCAAATACAGGTGTGCCAAGCTTGTAGCGTCATACCCAAGAAGACACAATGTAACTGCTTCAAATGCTGCTTCAACAAATTACTGAGTAACGGGCCTGAATACTTATGTAAATGTTTTTTCAGTTTGAAAAAATGTCTAAAAACCTTTATTTGCTTTGTCATTATGGGACATTTTGTGTAGATTGATGAGGGAAAAAAAACTTTTTTATCCATTTTCGAATATGGCTGAATGTGGAAAAAGTGAAGGGGTCTGAATTCTTTCTGAAGGCACTGTATGTACGTATATAAATCTGTATGCGATTGGTTTGTACAGGTCCCTGATGCCACATAAAATAAAAATCTAATTTTGAGTTACAGACCGACGGGGACACCATGGCATTCTCTCTCTCTCTTTCTCTCTCTCTCTCTCTCTCTCTCTCTCTCTCTCTCTCTCTCTCTCTCTCTCTCTCTCTCTCTCTCTCTCCCACCAGAGAGAATTGACTAGAAGTGAAGAAGAATTCATTAACTTGTAGAAAAAAGACACAACAGAACATGTACCATCAGAGTGAGTCTGCACCACTAGAGAAACAAACTTTCCAAACTGATGTAGGTCTGTAATTGGGAAAGTCAGAGATAGGAGGAGAAAGCACAGATACCTCAGAGTATAATGACTGCAGTGATGTTCTCATGTCATAAGTTGGTTCTGTTTGTGAGTCAAAATGTCTGTTTCTTACTTTCTCCCTTTCTCAGGTTCTCTCTCTCTCTATGTGTGTGTGTGGGCGGGGGGGCGGGGCATCTGCTTGTGTGAGATTGTGTGCTGAGTATGTCAGCAATGTGTGCTTGCCTACAGTATATACACATGTCAATGTGTGTGTGGTGTGTGAGCTGTGTGTGTGTGGGTGTGAGGTCAGCCATCCAGGAGCAGCAGGGCCCACAGCAGGTCTGACCTTTCATGAGCCTCCCACAGGATTTTGAGACTGCGCTGACACCGAACCCATCTGGGGTCTACCACTGCATGGCCCCTGTGCACACACACACACACACATGCACACGCGCGCACGCACATGCACACACACACACACACACATACACACACACACACACACACACACACACACACACACACACACACACACACACACACACACACACACACACACGTACCTACCTACGTACACACACACATGTGCATGCACACACACACTGCAAACACGTACCCAGACAGGGTATATTTACCTGGCCTTTACCCCCGACCTCGCGCAAGGTTACTCTGACAATCCACACTTACACATCAATCTCATAGAACCAGCTGACATCTATGAAAAACCCCTGAAAATAACCTAACAAATATAGCAGGTCTATTCCCCCTGGGGCGTCATAAATTACTTCTGTAATTTAAGTTTCTGGTCCTGCACTTCAGGCGTTTGTCTGCAGCGCCGAGCTGGCTGAATCTCTAACCCACATCAATACAAGGAGAAAATGAGCCGCGGGTTGCAAGCTGTCTTCTTCGGGAGGCAGGTATTTTGTCTCAGTGCTAATCTGGAGTAGATATAACTTAAAACATGTCACCAACTGTTCTTATTAAACGATTACAGTTACCTGAGATGACTTTCTAGCCTCAAGATAAAATAAACATACACATTTTTGCATTATTTTCCAATTTACAACCCTTATCATCAAATCAGGGTAACACATTAAGGTAAAGAATAGTGCTGAGAGAAATATGAGAGTGGTATACAGGATTACTGTTACCGTTAAAGGATCAGACGCATTGCAGGCTCAGGAAGAGTTATAGACGGGTTATACAAAGGTTGTTGGGACCATAATAATATGGGATTTAAAGCCCTAACATTCCCTCCAATTTCCTTACATTACAGTACATATGTCGGATCCTAATTTAATCACACTTTTGATGCTGAGATTTTTCCTGCACTGCATTCTTTGTGATTTACATAAATTCACTGAAAACCGCCACTGACACACAGTTATAATAACAGTATTGCACTTTTCATGTACACACATTTTTGCCAGCTAATAGCCTATCCACCAATTAGGCAACATTATGGACTAAATGTTAAAATCCTGTTGCTGCAGGATTCTTTTGCTGCAACAATACTAGTCAAATTAAGTTCCTACATCTGTACATATGAGTCTTGTCAGTTGCACATGGCCATGTTTGTTGGGAGTCTGCTGTGGCAGTGTGTTGTGTTTCATCTTGGCATGTAGACGGTTGTCTGGCCGTGCTAGATGATACTTCAGACTGTTGTATCTCTGTCTGTTGATGGTAATGGAAGGGCCTTGGAGTATTGTTGCTGCCCTGGCATTGACAGCCTACCAGGTCCAGAACCCTATGAGGGCAGCAGGCCAGGCTTAGCCAGACAAGATACCAGCTCGTCTAGGTCAGACAACAGACTCAGAGGCATCTCTGCTATATGAAACAATGGAACATCATGTCTTGGCTTCAGGCGAAGAAAAGGGAAATTAGATACGATATCGTTTTTAAGTGAGTGGTACAGGATAGTTTATGAAAATATGTGAAATATATATTTGCCTGCGGAGAGCTGCTCGGAAGTGCAATATGCTGTGATTTGCATAACCTTGGAGGCGGTAGAAGGCGTAATAAAGGTCCATTGTTTTAGAGGAGGCAGTAAAAAGCAGGGAGTAGCTGTTAATGCTGGAGCCCCATCACTCTAATCCATTAGGACATGGGGGTTATTGGAATTAGGACCGCAGCTTCAACTTTATATGATCAACATTAAAAGTCCTCCTTACCAGCCGACTTACCAGCCATTTCATAACGGGCTATTGAGGCTAGACTCCCAAGATCCACTGTACATCCACCAAGCGAGAGAAAAACCCTGTTCTAAGATGTAAGAAATACAGGATATGTCACCCTATGGAAATTGTGGTTGAAAATGATTTCCTAATGGAAAATCACATGGTATCACCACAGTGGTAATATCCAATATGCTCTCATATACAGAGTTTTACATGTGTAAGTGTGAGATCTTAATGCGATGCGACTATGCCAAGACTCTCGGGGCTGAGCCGCCCAGTAAAATGGTGGCCTGGTAGTTACAGAACAGGGTTTATTTGAGACTGTTGGAAATCATCTCTCTCTCTCTCTCTCTCTCTCTCTCTCTCTCTCTCTCTCTCTCTCTCTCTCTCTCTCTCTCTCTCTCTCTCTCTCTCTCTCTCTCTCTCTCATATCCCCTCCCATATTTCTTCCCATTATAGCCTTCCTTCTTCCTCTCTCTCTTTGTGTCCCTTTCGGTTTCTGTCTGTCTCTCTCTCCCTCTCTACCCCTCCCTCTTCTCTCTATCTCACTCTCTCTATCCCCCCTACCCCCTCTCCTCTCTCCCTCCCGCTCTGTGTCACCATTTTGGTCTATGAAGTGATAACTGTGGTGCCCCATATGTCGGACACATGGGCCATTACTCATCGGCAGTATCACTAGCTGGGCACATACTTCTGCCCACATTATTGTTTTAATGGCCGACAATAATGTACATACCCTGCAGCAGGCCGGTTCCATTCATATAGTTTTCTTTCATGATGGGTCTTTCAAGTCTCTCTTCTTCACTTCTATTTTTTTCCTCAGCTCAGCCACATGTGTTTGTGTTTCTCCGTATGTTTTATGACGCCTGTATGTGTCTATCTCTGAATGTATGTTTTTGTTTTTGTTGATGAAGAAATCTGAAAATACTCTGGGTTCATTCAGTAACATGACAAGATTAGCTCTTGAAAACGTGAGATAGGTTCAACGTAAGTCAACAACAAAAAATGACAATAATTTGAGTGAGAGGTCTAACTGGCGTCTCCAAGTGGCCACACACCTCTCCAAAGTGTGCACGGTTCGTAAGTCATTTCATTGCACTTTTAAGATTTTTTTTGAGCTCTCCTAGCTGTGCCGTTGAGTAACTAGAACAAGAGTGCTTGGAACACAACCCTGCGTCCCCGCCATCACACAATTACTGTTGTGGTTTAAGCAATCAAAAAATGACCCATTATAAATCGCAATCTAGGTCAGGTGGTCATCATTTGAAAGCTGTTGCTAAGTTATAAAATACAATCTTTTCACAGAGCAGTTCAGAGAAACACATCGTAATTCTGGTGTACATAGAAAAGGAGCCATGCATGCATTCAGGTGCATATTAAGTGGCACATTTCCTTCAGAATAGGTATGGTACCATGTCATCTTTTAACTGTTCATTAATGTTGGGTGTGTTTGTACATTCACACTGGCTATCGAGTCCGATTTGAATATGGCCGATGTCAGTAAACGTCGCTGAAAATAAAAATGTAATTGTTGCCAGCAGCACAGTTACAGTCACCAACGCTCTAGGTAACATAAAAAAAAAACAGCCTAACCAGGTGAAGGTGGAGTAAAATCGGGTGAAATGGTCAGAGTGAGCCGATCTCTCATTTGTGTCTTGAAGTAGCTAGCCAACATTAGCCAGTTAGCTTGTGTGCTTGACTACTGTTGAGAGGTCAGAACGCTCGGATCAACCCTACTCTCTGAATTTACGATCGGACAATCTGACACTTCGAATTTGCAAACACACCCATAGTGATCATCAACATTGACACTGTATATGACATGAGTTTTATGAAATGAAAATGTGCACATTTAGACTCACACGTGTTTAGCTTGCTTATATGACATCAATTAGTATTTATTATAATCCTCAGTGTCTCATCTTTTAAAATACATAAAGTCCTCTTAATTCACAGCATTTCCCTCACTCAGACTATAAAAAATGAGCAAAAGTTGCCCAATTACCGGGAGGGATGGGGGCAACTTGTTGTGTGCTGTGCTCCGGTTCAGAACGGATGTCAGTCAAAACCCACACAGCACTGTGAACGCAGAGCCAGAGCTCTGACGTCATGTATAGTATGTTACTGTACAGCCACTATGTTCCAATTTTAGTGCCCAAATCTCCCATTTTATCAACCCGTATACAGGTATGAGTGTAAAGGGTTAATAAGCAAGTTTATCCATGGTGTCAGTGTTTCTGTGTAAGTGTTCAAGTGTGCATTCTCTTTGCCCATACTCCTAACACACAGGCATACTCTTTGGATGATATTCGCAAAGCTGAACATTCCTCCAGTAGGCTACATACAACACACAACACACAACACACAACACCAGATGCAGGCAAAGCCAAATCTGTGACTTTAATTATCACCTCGTGACAGTCTAAATGAGGGAGCAGGGCTGAGCTCATCTCCATAAACACTGGTGTGTGTGTGTGTGTGTGTGTGTGTTTGTGTGTGTGTGTGTGTGTGTGTGTGTGTGTGTGTGTGTGTGTGTGTGTGTGTCTGTATATGATAACAGATAGAGAGAGAGAGAGAGAGGAGAACAAAAGCCTCAGTCCAATCATTTCAGCGTTTCCATTGTCTTCGGAAGTTTGTTTTGATTACTCCCTCCTTTGTCCTAATCTTCATAGGCATTTCTCGCTCTGTGATTACAGTTTGGTCACATCCCTCTCACTCAGTATGCCTGACATGTAACATCTAGCATTGTTTTGTCGATACTCAATGCTCAACGGTAAATATAATCAAATCCAATCAAACTTTATTTATCACATGCGCCGAATACAGCAAGTGTAGACCTTACCGTGAAATTCTTACTTACAAGTCCTTAACCAACAGTACAGTTCAAGAAAGAGTTAAGAAAATATTTACCAAATAAACTAAAGTAAAAAATAATAAAAAGTTACACAATATAATAAAATATAATCTGTGTGTAACTGTATTTTGTATATTCATGACCACACAAACTAGATACACACCGGTTGTATGACAGATACCCATATCTCACTGGCATATCTCATGAAAGTAAAGGTTTTACTTCATCATACAGAATTGAACACAGACCATTCCCAAATCCATCGGGAGATTACTGAGACAAAGAGAGAGAGAGAAGAAACATATGTCACATTGCCAAAAGGACATTTCCCTGTGTGATGTATGATTTGATTGCTATCATATATCTCTGACATTTCACAAGTTGAAAATCAATGGGCTCTATGTAGAGGGTCTGACAGCTACAGATCACGTCACAACTCCTTTTCTTATCCCTCCTTCTCTTACCGCTGCTGACATTACATGTAATAGAATCGGAGGGGAAAGACAGAGAGGGGGGGAGAGAGAATGAAATAAGAGACAAGGAATGAGAGACAGAGGATTAGAGATAAAGGAACTAGACAAAAAGTGAGAAAGAAAGGAGGTTGACAGATAAGAAGAAAAAGGGGAAACAGATGGATGATTGACGTAATTTAGCTAAAATGAGATGAACACAACAGAGCAGAGAGAGAGAGAGGCAGAGAGAGAGAGACAGGGGAGTGAGTGAGAGGGTGGGAGAGAATGAAAGAGAGGTAGAAGAGAGGCTCCAGCCGCAGATGTGTGTGTGGCTCTCTGTCAGCGTGTTGCTTCCTCGGGGGGGTGTTTAATCCCTGAGCTGGGCTGGTGTCTGGAGCCATGCAGAGCGTCGCTGAGCACCGCAACGCAGTGTAAACACTCCACACAGCACAGCAACGAGGCAGGGAGGCTGCAGGGGATGGCAAGGGGATTGTGCACCGTGCCATCTGTATTTAAACCTGGCACTGTGATGCCAGCCCCACACACCCTAGGCTGCCGGGATGCCAGGGGAGAGGGGGACCACTGTAGGGGAGGGGTTGGTACAACAGAACATGGACCTGCATTTAGCTAGCTAGCGATAATCCACCTGTCAAAGGACCTAAAGAAGTAATTAGGGGTCATGGTAAACCAAGAGCGGTTATGACCGATATTGTCCTCAGTTTGGTGGTTCAAATCAAATCAAATGGAATTTGTCACGTGTGCCGAACATAACAGGTGTACCGTGAAATGCTTACTTACCAACATTGCAGTTCAAATAAAAAAATGTAATACATTTTAAAATTAACACAAGAAAATGACATAACAATAATGAGGCTATATACAGGGGGTACCGGTACCGAGTCAATATGCGGGGGGTACAGGTTTGTCGAGGTGATTTGTAAAGTGTCTATGCATCGCTAACAAACAGCGAGTAGCAGCAGTGTAAAAACAAGTGTGAGGGGGGGGGGGTCAATGTGAATATTCTGGGTGGCCATGTGATTCATAAAGTTAAGCTCTTACGGAGTCCTTGAGGCCAATTCGTAAAGTTTATTAAAAAGCAGTGATATTATCAAGAGCAGTGTGCGGGTTTCTTAATTTTTTTGTCATTAATGGAGTTAAGAAAATAATTTACCAAATAAACTAAAGTAAAACAAATCTTGTCAAATCAAATGGGGTATGGGGTACAACATGTCTTTAAGGAAAAGGGAATGGGTAAAGACAATGTCCCTGTGTAGCAAAAAAACACTTTTGATTAATAGCTTTTGAAAATTGTTTCTCCTGGAGTGCTAAAATGAACACTTCTGTCTGCTGCAGTTCAATTGTACTTTGAGAGGACTTGGCATTTTTTAAATTGAACACCACAGCACTTTGTGTAGCTCTCTCTCTCTCCCTCTCTCTCTCAAACACACACACCATCTCTGCCCGTAATGCTAATCTCCTAGCTGGGAGTAATGATGACCACAGAGGCTTGGTTGCACTGCTGTGGCAAACACACACACACACACACACACACACACACACACACACACACACACACACACACACACACACACACACACACACACACACACACACACACACACACCAGGTCAGTATGAATCAGTATGCATCATACGAGGGGTAAAACGGAAAAAGATAAATGATGGGCAAACATATCAGTTGCATATCTGTTGCATATCTGTAATATCACCACTTGTTAGGCTATCTATGTCAACAGAAGGGTACAATGAGAGCTGACTGCTGGCATGGACTCTGCATGCTGTATCAGAGTGTACCACTCTGAACAACAGGCTTCAGGCTTAGGGGCGTTGGCATGACTCTGGCTAATTATGACAATAATAAATCACTGTACTGATGTCATGTCTGCCGTAGGCCACATCACACCACCCTCTCACTCTGCTTTGACTTTGGCTGGACGGTATACAGCTTATGTCAGAAGTTACTTTTTGTAGCAGATTAGGAAAATTTACACGGCAGGTTAGGGGAAATAACATAAAGGTTAGGATCATTATGTTAAGGTTAGGTAAAGGGACTAGGGTTAGCTACAATGCAAAAATTCTCATCCGAACATGGATATTTGATGTCACTTTTACATAAGCTTTATACCATCTAGCCATGCCTTTCTGGGCAGGATGTTGAAGGGAAGGACTTGTCTGATAAGGACAATGTGTCCTCGAGCCAAAAAAGTTCTGCCATGTCATTTACCATCTGTGCCTCTTTGGACCTCTGCCCTCTCTCCATCCACTCCCTCTCCATCTTTTTCTCCATCCCCCATCTCTAGACCCACGGACCAGCCCTCTGACTGGGTAAGATGAATCCCGGTGCCCCCTGCCAACCCTTTCACTCCCTACGGTCATCATCATCAGCCCCTTGTCACCAAATCCCCCTCCCTCTCCCCTCTCTTCCCTCTTCTCCCATCCCCACTGTCGCTTCTACCCGTCCCCTCTACCCAAACCTCCTCCCCCTTGTCCCCTTCACCCTTGTCCCCTCTCCGGGGCTCAGCACTGCTAGGCCTGGCATCCACCCAGGGTCCTTCCATTTCCTCCACAGTGATATGATCAGAAGAGAAAAGAGCTGAGAACATTCTTTTACCATGAATCTTAAGTGGCACCAGGGGCTCTTTCTCTGGACTGGCTGGCTGGATGGCTGCTCTGAGGTCTGGAGCGCATAACTTAGGAGGATTAGACACGAGCATCCCTGTTCACTTACCCCAAAACACTTATCTGATCATGACTCAGTTTATTCAGACTGGATCCCACAGATAGGATATAGAGTGGGACAAAAAACAGCATCTTTAAGGAGAGAGTACAAGCTACTCAGTCTCAAAGAGAGTCAACTTGATATAAGTTGCTAAATTATCTCTATAAAGAGGATGTCCTATTCTGTTGTTGTGCTTTATATGTTGTATCAGGCCCCTCTATCTCTCCCCTGCCTGTGTGTGTGATGTGATGCACTTCAGTGTGTGGTAGTCCAGTCTGCCTCTACTGGCTTTTTCTCCCTGCCGGCCGTCTGACAGTTTTGTCTTACTCAGGGAGATTTGAGTGTGAGACGGAATTACCAGCTACCCCCATTCCCATGACAACAAGATACTGTTAGCTTGACAACAAGATACTGTTAGCGTCGGTCAAAATCAAAATCAAGCCCTCGACAAGGAAGCTTATCTAAAAGGCCCTTCTCCATCCCGTTTGTTAGCCGCTGGAGAGAATCTCTCTCTCTTTCTCTTGCTCTACTCTCCCTCTCTCTCCCTTCCTCCCCTCACTCTCTTCCTCTCTGCTGCTGACAGAACCTGTTCACAGAGAGGGGATTTTTATATCGTCCTCCTGTCCCTTCCCACAACTCTGTTTCGCCCTACCTCCATCTCTTCTCCTTCCTTTATCTCTTGCCTCAGACTGACACCCACCCCTCCCTCCCTCCCCACACATGACAAGGTCAAGGAAGTGTAGGAGGAGGGCTGAAAGGTCATTGAGGCAGGATTAGAAGGCCTAGCTCTCTGGGCACAACACCTCGGAGTGAAAATTGGCGAGCCATCGTTTGAGATGGACAGTTCGGCAAAGAACGTGGGACAGAGGTAGGAAGGAGAGACGGCAGGGAGGAATGGAGGGGAGGGATGGGGTTAGGGTGGCACAGGCCCAAAATGTCAGACTCAGTGACAGCAGGGACAGAAAAGGTGCAAGGCCATGCCAGCCGCGGTGACTGGCAGTAACCTCGGCCCCATTCAGAGTGCCCTGCGTGGTGCTACAGGGAGGTGCAGGCTGGGGGGTTCTGGAGATTGGAAGTGGATGGGGGATGGAGATGAGCCACTGACATCCTGGGCTCCTGTCCAGATATGCTCCATTCAATTAAGCTCAGATCTATTCTGAGGCATACAGCAGAGAGGATTTTAACCACATCATCGGATGGACAGATAATGGATTTTAGGATACTATTTATATTTTCTAAAAAATCAGAAAAGGTTGAGTATTTTGGTCTATCATTAATCTAACAGGGAAGATGCACGTGGATGAACAGAACATACTTGTAGAAGTGCCAGAGTTAGCTACAAAGCATATTTATTCAATTTGTCTTCTGTACATCCTGTCTTGTGAAGATCTATTGGAAAATTGATAAGTTAAGACTTTTAAAATTCTTTTTTTGACTAGGTTGGATATCTTGAGTAGATTCAAAATGTGGTACATACGAAGTACCAGACCTAAGACAGGACAAAACAGTATCAAGATCTATGTGTGCATCCCAAATGGCACCCTATTCCCTATAAAGTTTGGACACAACCTATGTGAAATAAAAAGCACAGTAAGATGGCTCCTCATGGCATGGAGCCTTCAACAGAAACCCTCTACCATATCAAGTGAACAACACTCCTGTTGTTGTTGTTGTTGCTGGTGGTGGCGTTCTGCTTGATTCTAGATCAAAATCAAACTGGACTCCCGTGGCCTGAGAATATACACATCATCCTTCCCTGCACAATTTACATCCGTCACATTAGTGAAGCGACTCGATTCCCCAAAGTGGGAGAGTGATCACTCATGTAGTGAGTTTTCAGCTCCGACAGCTAGCATGCTGAGAAGACATTTGCATGAGGCCCATCATCCTTCTAGGACCTGATAGATGGTCTCCACTACTGGCTGGTCCCAGCAGAGACCGTTTGTTATCATCCCTTCAAACACTCACCTTACTAGGAGATAGAAAAAACATGAAATATGTTCCTAAAGAAGCAATGATACGGGAGGTCCCAAATCAGACTCACTGGTTCCACTCTGGACTGTGATTCCCAAGGCCAGTTGGAAAAATTTTACATTCACACGCAAGCTAATAGCCAACACTGGGACATGTTTTAATTGAGGGAATGGGAACTGTAGGAGGCCATCACAGTTATGGTATACAGGGAAAGGAGCTGGAGAGAGGATAATGGAAAGATTAATAGAAGCAATAAAACAACATGCCTTGTGCTTTGCTATTTGGAAAATGTCTTATCATGAAAGAATACTCAGCGGGGCGCAGAGTTTTGGTCGACAGTTTGTGTAACAACATGGTGCGAACATATGCCCGCCTACACAGAATGTCACTCCCTGACAGATGAGGGACTGCTAAGCTAGCAGAATGGGTATGCTTTAATACCACCTCAACAATATTTTTGCTATGTAATTTCCTTCAGCAACCTGCATATTAATGTTTCAAAAGAAAGTGATGGAAAAACGTTAAATGTGAGGAGGCAGCAGACAGGGTGTACCACTGTCACCCCCACCGTTTGCCACAGTGTGGGGTTATAAATAGTTCATAATGGGCCATGATGGATGGTGATTGTGGTATGAGATTAGTGTACATAGATGGAGTTCCTCACCTATTATCTGTGCTTCTCTCCAACCTCAAAAGTGTGGCACATGGTAAACTGTACCCTCATATGAATAATGTACGAGCAGTGTCACTGAAGCAAGCAGTTGGATCTCTGTGACAAACTAAGAGATGGGGAACCATGGTTTGTGGGGTTGGAGGGGGTAGGATATTGTTTGGAGTGGGAGAGCTGTGGCAGATCTGTGGCTAACATCTTTAAGTGGACCACACAGGAATTTGGCTGCAGCAGGAGACCATAGCTGGTGTTAATATTTTATAGGGGAAGTATGGAGACAATCGCTCTGTAGCCCGAAGCATTGAAGTGCAGCACTTATGTCAGGCCGGGAGAGGAGAGAACTCTTAATGGGGTACAAAGCGTAATTGGTCAGCAGCCTATGGAGGGTCGTAAAAACAGCCATAAAAGCAATAATGGCTTGGGGTGAGGACAAATGAAAAAAGAAACCAAATCAATATTTGGAGGACAGAATAAACTATGGTCCCCTGTCTGGTTGGAGCTCAATAATGGACACAGCTAGGTTGGGAAATAAGCCAAACTGTGGGTATAAGACACTTTGATTAAGAGATGAATCAATCTGAACTGAGATAAAGTAGAATAACACTTAGATTAATTATTGGGATTTTATGTCTAAACATACTAAAGAAATTCAGACTAAAGATTAACGATTAATTGTTCCATACAGAATTGACAACGACTAACAAGTGCCACAGATTTGGTCTTCAACTATGGGCATAGCACCTGTCTATGAACCACTATGAGCTGTTGGTATTTTTCATTTAAATTGCCTTTCCCGGTTATGTTTGAATACTTGTCTAAAAAGTTTTCAAACTTCTCAGTTCTCTCAGAATATGATTTGAAAATGGAATACCATCACTTGTTTTTTTTTGGTCTGGTGTTGAATGTGTCTCTCAGCTGAAAATGAGGGTGAGTAACTCAGTACGGTCTATTGAAATTGTCTGGGAACTCAGTGTGAATCCATCTTAAACTCCTTACAGGGTGGCAGGTAGCACAGCGGTTAGAGCGTTGTGCCAGTAACCGAAAGGTTGATGTTTGAATACCCAAGCAGACAAGGTGAAAAATCTGTTAATGTGCCCTTGAGCAAGAAACTTAACCATCATTTGCCCCTGGGGTTAATACTACTGACCCTGTTAAACAATACAATTCACTGAACCTATCTGGTGTATGTTACAATAAAACATGTTTTATTAACTCTCATAAACAGTCACACTGGGAGAATGGAGAGAAAGGTGCAATGGATGGTGAATTGGTGGGATTAGGATCAACAATCATTAATTAACACATGAGAGAATTCTTGTAGAGAGAGAGTTCAACTTTAGCTGGAAATATATTTTTTTAAATAAGGGTGACATTTGAATACTACTTTCACTAGTTTCATAGCTTAATTGGTGCTTCATATCATTTACATTTCATAGTCAAACATACACCATTTTCATTAGTTGATTTTTAGCTATGCAAATCATTGCTAGTGATATTGTTGTATTCCGTCGAAAAATGTGAATGTGATTGACATGCTGCTTTGGGGAATACCACTAACAGCTGGACACAATTATTATACACTGACATTAACCTTTGATCCAAGTGTACAGAGTGGAAATATAGAATGACATCTCTATTTCACTGAATGCCTTTTGAGCAACAGGGATTCTCATAGGAAACTCTTTATCATGCAAATGGCGAGCTCTACAAACTATACAAATGAATGAAAAGTCAAATCAAACATATTCATATCCGGGGTCACCAACGGGATTGAGATGTCTTAAATAATGTACCAAATTAATATTAATGATACTGGGTCAGCTACCTTGTTATACAATTACAATCTGGACGGCACATAACACTTTGTCCATTGTTTCCCCTTTCTAAAACTATTTGCATGTATAATGAGCTATTGAAATCAGAGGTCATCATTTATTAATGCAATCATTTACATTTATGACGGGCCTTGCTTTCATAGTGTGAACCCCTGTCACTCTACTTCAGATCAGCTCTGACGTGTGTGTGGTGGTGGTGGTGGTGAGGGAGGGGGGGGGGGGGGGGGGGTTGTTAGGGTAGCTGTCTCTCGCTGGATCCCAGGTGGGGTTTTGGAAGAGGAACCATCAGATCTCAGGCACAGGGTAGCAGGATAGCTAAACATGGGGGTAGCCAATACCCACTGCAGCACATTATACATGAGCTCAGTCTGCCTTCGGACACTCTGGAAACAGGTACTGGGCTTCATGATGCTCTCTGACGCATTGGGGAAGTCTTCATATGAAATGATGCTGCCACTGACAGTTATCATTTACAAAGAGTAAGACAACAACATTTTGCATATAACATGTGTCTAACTGCCATGCAAGCTGCTGAACTATCCTCTGATCTTCAGAGTTTAACATAACTTTTTATTTTTTAAATGATTTAACTTTTTCCTTTCGTATATACATGTAACTGACAAAATAAAGGAAACACTTGAGTAAATGAGGGATATAAAGTATATTGAAAGCAGGTGCTTCCACAGGTGTGGTTCCTGAGTTAATTAAGCAATTAACATCCTATCAACATCACATATACAAATGGCCAGTTGTCCATTATTTTGGCTACATGGCTAGAAGAAGAGATCTCAGTGACTTTGAAAGAGGGGTCTGAAAGGAGCATAGGGGGTTGAAAGGGTGTGTGTGTGTGTCTTAGTCACCAGATCTCAACCCAAATGAACACGTATGGGAGATTTTGGAGCAGCGCCTAAGATAGCCTTTTTCCCCCACCATCAACAAAATGCCAAATGATGGAATTTCTCATGAAAGAATGGTGTCGTATCCCTCCAGTAAAGTTCCAGACATTTGTAGAATCTATGACAAGGAACATTGACGCTGTTCTGGCGGCCTGGGTTGGACCAACACCCTATTAAGACACTTTATGTTGGTGTTTCCTTTATTTTGGCAGTTAACTATCTCACAAACAGCCCTTTTGGGTGGAATCAACCTAGATAGAGAGAGATAGAGATAGAGAGTTAAACTCATCTGTTGTATCTGTTTTTCTGTCATCCCCATCTTTCTCGCCACAGACTAGAGCTAGACAACCCAGAGAGAGAGAGAGAGAGAGAGAGAGAGATATATTAAATAAAGCGATCAACACAACACAAACCTCATTATGCAGAGGGAGAGAGAGAGAGTCAAGACAGCTTTAGCATAAAGAAAGTCCTAGCCTCCCCCGGTGAGCTCAGTGCTTACTGAATCCCAGAGCCAGATGTATTCACATGCTGATAGCGTAGCATAGATGATCTGTTTATAGTATAGTGTATGGTGGAATCCCCAACCCCCTGGGTAGAAGAGGGAGATTAATTGCAGTAATACACTGATATCAGGAGCCAGCAGAATCACCTATAATTTCCAAACACCAGTATAAATGAGCTGAGGCTTATCTAAAGCTCAACTTGGGCCCAAAGATCCATCACACCACATTCTGGTTAATATGAGTCATCAGCGGCTCGTTAAGATAAGTTTCAGAGCTAGTGACTCATTAGGCATGCGAGACCGTATCCAAATCATCTTATACACCTGACAAATATGATTACTGTAGAATGTTCATTAAGCGCCATCACATCAAGCAGGGTCTACTTTATCAAAACAATTGTCTTTCTACACCAGTTTTTCAACACTGGAACTGTTTTTAAACACTTAAATGTTACCCTGACCCTGTATGATTGTCCTGGATGTTCTCTTCCTTTAACATACATGTGGATTGAACATGAGCAGTATGTTTTTATATATAAAATGAATTATTGATCAACAAATGTTTGCACATATAGATGATTCAGATCAGATGGAGGGTACGTTGCCGGGCGGTAAACACTGGTAGAATTTGGTGACCTTAGATGGCAATGGGGGCGAGGGGCTAGGTCGAGAGAGAGAGAAGGAGAGAGAGAGAGGGAAAGAGAGGCAGAGAGCAGGCAGTTAAGAGGAAGTGAGTGTTATGATGAGTGGGATGTGTGACAGAGACTCTCAGCCAATGGAAATGCAACCGCAGCCACCCACTCTTCAGTCGCCATGGAGTTGGTGTTCTTGGCAACAGAAGGCTCAGTGTGCGTGGTCTCCAGCGACCATGTCTTCCTCAGGTTCCTCTTTGATACTCGGCTGTTTGAAGAGACAGAGAGAAAGCTTCAGATATGTTCTGGGCAACGTTTTCTCTCGCCTCGAGATGTGGTCTCATCTGAAGTATACAGAGTACAGTATATTTTTGCAAGAATAAGCCAAGATCAAAAAGTCAAAATCCGAACCAATCCCTAGCACCTGATCTTTGGCCCTTGTTGACAACTCCTCATACATTTTGCATACCCACGTTCAAAGGTGTTAAAGTGGACTGTGCTATGCTCCAGAGTGTGTTGAACTTCAGTGTGTGGTTTATTTAAAAAATGCCCAGAGTGCATCACACAGCAGTGGCCTGGGAATGTTTTTTATCAAGACCCCAAAAAATAATATATTAGGCCAGCATCCCGGAGTCGCCCCTTCACTGTTGACATTGAGGACTGGGGTTCCGCCAACAGCCAATGAAATTGCAGGGCGCCAAATACAAATCAACAGAAATCGCATAAATACAATTTCTCAAACATACAATTATTAGCCACCACTTTAAAGATAAAAATCTCATTAATACAGTCACTGTGTTTTATTTCAAAAATGCTTACAGCGAAAGCTCCACAAACGATTATATTAGGTCACCACCAAGTCACAGAAAAACCCAGCCATTTTTCCAGCCAAAGAAAGGAGTCACAAAAAGCACAAATAGAGATCAAATTAATCACTAACCTTTGATGATCTTTATCAGATGACACTCTTAGGACTTCATGTTACACAATACATGTATGTTCTGTTTGATAAAGTGCATATTTATATTAAACAAATCTAATTTTTCATTGGCGTGTTATGTTCAGTAGTTCCAAAACATGCAGTGATTTTGCAGAGAGCCACATCAATTTACAAAAATACTCATTATAAATGTTGATGAAAATTCTATTGTAGCTGGAAACGGATGATTTGTTATAGAATATCTACATAGGCGTACAGAGGCCCATTATCAGCAACCATCACTCCTGTTTTTCAATGGCATGTTGTTAGCTAATCCAAGTTTATAATTTTAAAAGGCTAATTGATCATTAGAAAACCCTTTTGCAATTATGTTAGCACAGCTGAAAACTGTGGGTCTGATTAACTTCTTGGTGACAGGGGGGCAGTATTGAGTAGCTTGGATGAATAAGGTGCCCAGAGTAAACTGCCTCCAACTCAGTCCCAGATGCTAATATATGCATATCATTAGTATTGGATAGAAAACACTCTGAAGTTTCTTATTAAACTGTTTGAATGATGTCTGTGAGTATAACAGAACTCATATGGCAGGCAAAAACATGAGAAAAAATCCAAACAGGAAGTGGGAAATCTGAGGTTTGTAGTTTTTCAACTCAACCTCTATCGAAGATACAGTGGGATATTGGTTATGTTGCACTTGCTAAGGCTTCCACTAGATGTCAACCGTCTTTAGAAGGTTGTTTGATGCTTCCACTATGAAGGGGGTTGAATGAGAGGGGAATGAGTCAGAGGTCTGCCAGCAGCCTCGAGCTCAGTCACGTGCATTCACATGAGAGGTTGCTTATCTACAGACAATGGAATTCTCCGGTTGGAACATTTATGATAAAAACATCCTAAAGATTGATTCTATACATCATTTGATATGTTTCTACGACCAGTAATATAACTTTGGGGAATTTTTGTCCGACCTTTCCTCTGGAAATTGCACCCACGTTTCGATTTGTTTACCAAACGCCCTAACAAAAGGAGGTACATGGACATAAATGATGAACTTTATCGAACAAATCAAATATTTTTTGTGGAACTGGGATACCTGGGAGTGCATTCTGATGAAGATCATCAAAGATAAGTGAATATTTCTAATGCTATTTCTCACTAATGTTGACTGCGCAACATGGCTGATATTTATTTTGGCTGGTTTGGGCTCTGAGCTCCGTACTCAGATTATTGCATGGTATGCAAGTTTTTTTTAAATCTGACACAGCAGTTACATTAACAATGTCTACACTGTATTTCTTATCAATTTGATGTTATTTTAATGGACAACAAAATGTGCTTTTCTTTCAAAAACAAGAACATTTCTAAGTGACCCCAAACTTTTGAATGGAAGTGTATATATATATATATTTCTAATGTATTACAAGTAAAAAAAAACGAAATGTCCCATTTACATACAGTACCAGTCAAAAGTTTGGACACACCTACTAATTCTTGTCACGAAAAAAAGAAGAGGACCAAGGTGCAGCGGGGTGAGCATACATTTTCTCTTTATTTGGATAATGCGCCGAACAAAACAATAAACACTACAAAAACAAATTGTGAAGCTAACGGTTATGTGCCCCAAACAAAGTCAACTTCCCACAACCACAGGTGGGAAAAAGGGCAGCCTAAGTATGGTTCTCAATCAGAGACAACGATAGACAGCTGTCCCTTATTGAGAACCCTACCCGGCCAAAACATAGAACTACACAAAATACAACATTTAATTCCCACCCCAAATCACTCCCTGACCAAACCAAAATAGAGACATAAAAAGGATCTCTAAGGTCAGGGCGTGACAATTCTAGGGTTTTTCTTTAGTATTTTCTACATTGTAGAATAATAGTGAAGACATCAAAACTATGAAATAACACATATAGAATCATGTAGTAACCCAAAAAGTGTTAAACAAATCAAAATATATTTTAGATGTGATATTCTTTGCCTTGATAACAGCTTTGCACGCTCTTGTCATTCTCTCAACAAGCTTCATGAGGTATTCACCTGGAATGCATTTCAATTAACAGGAGTGCCTTGTTAAAAGTTAATTTGTGGAATTTCTTTCCTTCTTAATGCATTTGAGCCAATCAGTTGTGTTGTGACAAGGTAGGGGTGGTATTCAGAAGATTTGGTAAAAGACCAAGTCCAGATTATGGCAAGAACAGCTCAAATAAGGAAAGAGAAACGACAGTCCATCATTACTTAACTTTAAGACATGAAGGTCAGTCAATACGGAACATTTCAAGAACTTTTACAGTTTCTTCAAGTGCAGTCACAAAAACCAACAAGCGCTATTTTGAAACTGGTGCTCATGAGGTCCGCCACAGGAAAGGAAGACCCAGAGTTACCTCTGCTGCAGTGGAGAAGTTCATTAGAGTTACCAGCCTCAGAAATTCTAGCCCAAATAAATGCTTCAGAGTTCAAGTAACAGACTCATCTAAAAATCAACTGTTCAGGGGAGGCTGCATGATTCAGTACTTCATGGTCGAATGGCTGCAATGAAACTACTAAAGGACACCGATATGAAGAAGACAAGAAACACGAGAAATGGACATTAGACTCCACTCCATCACACCTCCTCCTCCATGATTCATGGTGGGAACCACACAAATCAAATGTTATTGGTCGCATACACGTGGCTAGCAGATGTTAATGGTCACATACACATGGTTAGTAGATGTTAATGGTCACATACACATGGTTAGCAGATGTTAATGGTCACATACACATGGTTAGCAGATGTTAATGGTCACATACACATGGTTAGCAGATGTTAATGGTCACATACACATGGTTAGTAGATGTTAATGGTCACATACACATGGTTAGCAGATGTTAATGGTCACATACACATGGTTAGCAGATGTTAATGGTCAAATACACATGGTTAGCAGATGTTAATGCGAGTGTAGCGAAATGCTTGTGCTTCTAGTTCCGACAATGCAGTAATAACCAACGAGTAATCTAACCTAACAATTTCACAACAGCTACATTATACACACAAGTGTAAAGGGATGAAGAATATGTACATAAAGATACATGAAGGAGTGATGGTACAGAACGGCATAGGTTAGATGTAGTAGATGGTATCGAGTGCAGTATATACATATGAGATGAGTAATGTAGGGTATGTAGAAAATTATATTAAGTGGCATTGTTTAAAGTGGCTAGTGATACATGTACTACATACAGATGGAGAGATCATCCTTTCACCTACTCTGCAACTCACAAAGACACGACGGTTGGAACCAAAAATCTCAAATTTGGACTTAGCAGACCAAAGGACAGATTTCCACCAGGTCTAATGTCCATTGCTCGTGTTTCTTGCCCCAAGCAAGTCTCTTGTTCATATTGGTGTCCTTTAGTATTGGTTTCTTTGCAGCAATTCAACCACGAAGTACTGAATAACACAGTCTCCTCTGAACAGTTGATGTTGAGAAGTGTCTGTTACTTGAACTCTGTGAAGCATTTATTTTGGCTGCAATTTCTGAGGCAGGTGTCACGCCCTGATCTGTTTCACCTGTCTTGTTATTGTCTCCACCCCCTACAGGTGTCACTTATTTTCCTTGGTGTATATATCCCTGTGTTTCCTGTCTCTCTGTGCCAGTTCGTCTCGTATGTTTTTCAAGTCAACCAGCGTGTTTCCCCATACTCCCGCTTCTATTCTCTTTTGCTATGCCTCCCATTTGCTTGTCCCCCAACCCTGAGCCTGCCTGCCGACCTGTACCTCTGACTCCCTCTGGATTACCGATCTCTGCTTGCCCCTGTTGGAACATTAAACATTGTTACTTCGACAGTCTGCATCTGGGACTTACTTTGATACCTGATAACCGGTAACTCTAATGAACTTATCCTCTACAGCAGAGGTAACTTTGAGTCTTCCTTTCCTGTGGCGGTCCTCATGAGAGCAAGTTTCATCATAGCGCTTGGTTGTTGCGACTGCACTTTAACGCTTTCACACCTACCATCACACGGGTGGGATCATTCTACAGTGGTCCATGAAGCGTACGATCACACCCGTGTGATTAGAACGCTATTTAGAATGGCCAGTTTCGAATGACGCAACAATCAGCATTTGAGCTGGCCACACTGTTTTTTCAGAAAATATTTACACAAACACAGTCCTTACAAAGTTATGTCCAGTATGTGAGCAGTTTATTTTTGATTCAGTATTTAGATGTTCACAGAAGTATCTATAGCATACACAATCATCCAAACTGGAAAAATGTAGGCTACATTGGTCCTAGCGCTAACTGAGGAACATTTTTTTATAACTCTCAGCTATCAGAAACTACAATATGAATTAGCTAATAGCAATTACTATTTATAATTAATCACATCACGGGTGAGCTCACCATTGATTGAAATAATTGAGTAAACACTTTCCAAAAATCAAAAGTGATCCGATGATGATTAGTTTCAGCGCAACGCCATGTTCACATTCACATTCCACCATTCCCTTCCTGAAGTTCTCATAAAATGAGTGAACTCTTACTCAACTCATTTTGTTTTAGCATCTTTGGTCCGACAGATGATTACGTGAAACCCAGAATGCATTGTATGTCAACAAACTTGGATCCACACACACCTGGAATTAGCTTAGCTCATCATAATCAGTACAACCTTCCGAAAAAAAATTACACACATAATATGTGCCCATTACAATCTATGCAAGAATCGGAATGCATAATTTATACCCGGCACTTTAAAACGTGAATTAAACAGTAAATATATCAATAATTATCACAAAACATTTTCTGATAGTGATTTATTGATACAAGTGGTGCGTGCCAGCAGTCAATCACGAAACCTCTCACTACAACACTGAGCCATTCAGTTTTGTTGTTTATGTATGTAGCTAGTGAACTAACTTGTGGCATTAGCAATGTCTTTCAAAAGGAGACAACTCACAAATGTGGAAATTCTGGAGATTGAAAAAAATTCTGACAATGAGACGGAGTATGAAAGTCAGGAATCAGATTCTGACAGGGACAGTGAGGAGCTGCCCCCCAGCCATTAAGAACCCTGAATTTGAGGACCCCTTTCCACTGACAAAGTCCCAGTTCACTTTGAAGATGCTGATGGTGATGGAGGCAGACCGACTGTGGATGAAGTACAGGAGTTCTGTGGTAGCTGGAAGGCTGCCAGCCATTTCACCCCTTCTGGCCCTGCTGTTTGCTTTGATGAATCCTAGTCTGGAGTACAACGCCCCTTGCCATTTCCATCTGAGGCAGAGTGCTTCAAGTTGTTTCTGACAGAGGAGCTGGTGGGAGACATAGCAGAGACCAATCGCTATGCCTTGAAGCTACAGGAGAAGAGAGAGCTAGGAATCGGGGGGACAACCACAGTTAGTGAAACGTATACCTTCCTGGTGACAGTTCTTCTCATTGGGACAGTAAAGAAGAACTCCCTAAGAGAATACTGGAGCACAGATGCTATGTTTGCAAATCTCTTCTTTGACACCCTCTTTTCCCAAGACCGCTTCCTAGTTCTTCTGCGTTGACTGCATTTTATCAACAATGCTACTGCTATCCTAAATGACCTGTTATACAAACTAAGAAATGTTCTTACCAGCCTGACAATAGCATTTGGTTGAGTCTTTGTGCCATACAAGGACCTTAGCATTGATGAGTATGAGGGGCTGGGTCCGTGGTGATGACCATGCTGGTTCCTCATTTCAGCAAGGGAGAGGGGAGGTGGAGTTCAAGGAGAATGGTCAACAGCTGGCAGTAAAGTGGCATGACAAACGAGACAGCCATGTTCTCTCCACTGTCCATACAGCAACCATGTTGGCCACAGGGAAGGTGGACCACCTGACGAGGGAGAGAAAAATCAAACTAGACTGCATGCTTGACTATAACCTCAAAATGGGGGCAGTGGATAAGGCGGACATAATAAACAGCTTTGTGGAATGCACTCAGAAAACGACCAAGTGGTTTAAAAATATATTTTTCCATCTGATCGACACAGCCCTCAATGGCAACATAGTTCACCAACAACACACAGGGTAGATGATTACTGAACAAGGAATTTTTTGTAATTGGACATACAGTTCACATGCAAATCACATACAGAAACTATTGTAACATAATAAGACACTTACTTTGATAGAAACACAGCCTGGATTTGAACCAGGGTGTCTGTAGTGACATCTCTAGCACTGAGACGCCGTGCCTTAGACAGCTGCGCCACTTGGGAGCCGTAAGGACAGAGTAGCTTCAAAATACAACACAAGCTAATACTGCTCTGACCCAAATAGCATTGTTTTCCAGAGCTAATAGAATGATGTAGCTTGCTACCTAAGCATTGATTATAACACCATAAAGGTTATGAAATGAGTAACGTTACCTAGCGTGTCAGCGGTTATACTCTGCCAACCCGGATGTTCTAGCCGTGTCGGAATCCTGGCTTAGGAAGACCACCAAAAATTCTGAAATGTTAATCCCTAACTACAATATTTTCAGACAAGATAGAACAGCCAAAGGGGGCGGTGTTGCAATCTACTGCAAAGATAGCCTGCAGAGTTATGTCCTACTATCCAGGTCTGTACACAAACAATTTGAACTTCTACTTTTAAAAATCCACCTCTATAAAAACAAGTCTCTCACCGTTGCCGCCTGCTATAGACCACCCTCTGCCCCCAGCTGTGCTCTGGACACCATATGTGAACTGATTGCCCCCCATCTATCTCCAGAGCTCGTGCTGCTAGGCGACCTAAACTGGAACATGCTTAACACCCCAGCCATCCTACAATCTAAGCTTGATGCCCTCTATCTCACACAAATTATCAATGAACCTACCAGGTACCACTCCAAATCCATAAACACGGGCACCCTCATAGATATCATCCTAACCAACTTGCCCTCTAAATACACCTCTGCTGTTTTCAACCAAGATCTCAGCAATCACTGCCTGCATCCGTAATGGGTCAGCGGTCAGACGACCTCCACTCATCACTGTCAAACGCTCCCTGAAACACTTCAGCGAGCAGGCCTTTCTAATCGACCTGGCCGGGGTATCCTGGAAGGATACTGATCTCATCCCGTCAGTAGAGGATGTCTGGTTACTTACTCAGCTCGCTGGTCACCATAGCATCGCCCACCTGTAGCACACGCTCCAGCAGGTATATCTCTCTGGTCACCCCCAAAGCCAATTATTTCTTTGGTCGCCTCTCCTTCCAGTTCTCTAATGCCAATGACTGGAACTAACTACAAAAATCTCTGAAACTGGAAACACTTATCTCCCTCACTAGCTTTAAGCACGAACTGTCAGAGCAGCTCACAGATTACTTCACCTGTACATAGCCCACCTATAATTTAGCCCAAACAACTGCCTCTTTCCCTACTATATTGATTTTATTTTATTTATTTATTTTGCTCCTTTTCACCCCATTATTTTTATTTCTACTTTGCACATTCTTCTACTGCAAATCTACCATTCCAGTGTTTTACTTGCTATATTGTATTTACTTTGCCACCATGGCCTTTTTTTGCCTTTACTTCTCTTATCTCACCTAATTTGCTGACATCGTATATAGACTTGTTTCTACTGTATTATTGACTGCATGTTTGTTTTATTCCATGTGTAACTCTGTGTCATTGTATGTGTCGAACTGCTTTGCTTTATCTTGGCCAGGTCGCAGTTGTAAATGAGAACATTTTTGTCCTGGTTAGAAATGTCAACAAAAAATGTATTGGTCCGCAAAAGTAAAAATGATTACTGGTATATGAATGAATGAGGAGGCGGAACACACCTCAATTCAAACTGTTCTTAGAAAGAAACAAAACTTGTTAGAAAATCATTTGAAATTGAAGAGTTGAAAACAGCCTACAAATAAAAACAGGCTGCGTGCCTTGGTTTGAGGGCAGCGCGGATTAAATGTACTGTTGCGTAACAATCACATTCTGGAATGGAGAGAACATTCTAACATCACGTGCATAAAGAAACACACGCTGGGGCGACCGTTAGAGATATTTGGAACTCAGGCATGAAAGGGTTAACCCTCCTGCTGTGTTCCGGTCGAACTGAACCGATTTATACGTTTTCTCTCTGAAAAATGTAGTTCATTTAATCTGATTGTCATAAGGTTCCATGACTTTGTCCACACAGTACATCTGAACACACAAAATACATTTTGCTGATTTTCATTACATTTTGAGTGTTTTATTGAACTTTTGTACACCTGTGGTGTTCCTGGTCAAAAATGATCGATCATTAGAAATGATTGGGTGAGACTACAATTAGTGTATAAAATTGAGCTCAGGCACATGCCCATTCATCAGATAGACACATTTCCGCTCCCAGACCCCCACATGCATGTGTGTTAGAGCACACACACACACACACACACACACACACACACACACACACACACACACACACACACACACACACACACACACACACACACACCTACCTTCTTGGCTTCAATGGAAACCCCCACTGGAAACTTACCCCAATTGAATCCTGTTGGCATTCTCACAAACAATTACAACATTGTTTCAATAATATATAACTTTTCTCACAGCTCTGCTATATAAAGCTTTTCTGAGGCCTTGCTCACAATTCTTTCTGTGGCAGCACAATGACCAAACAATATACTGTATGTGAGGCTCTGGATCATATCTTTGATCATTACACTGGTGAGGAGGAGAGAGTCCTTGTTAAACTTGGACACAAAGTAGTCTGTGATAAATAACGCAATATGTTTCATCTGAGTAATCCATACATTGTGCTTTTTTTACTCAAAAACAAGTTGTATGAGCTCAGGTCAATGAGGCCCACAGGCCATAAATAGCAAATAGAAGTTCAAAACGTGTAATATTCACAAGAACTTAAGTTGATAAAAAGATGTAACACAACATTAGGTGATAATACATCTATTATTAGGGATTTATAATCAACTATAATGGGGGCGGTCATTTTGGACCGGGAAAACAGAATTAATTAACATGAAACGAACACAACAGGAGGGTTAACCTTTTAGAGCTACCCCCCTACTTTGTGCAATTTCCGCCTGAAGACATACCCATATCTAACTGACTGTAGCTCAGGCACAGAACCAAGGATATGCATATTCACTCTGAAGTTGGTGTAAAAGTTGGTGTAAATGTGAATTGAATGTAGGAGAATATAACACAATAGATCTGGTTTAGATAATACAATGAAAAAAACAAGTTTTTTATTTGTTTTCTTTTTTTTATTCTACACAAGTAGCCCAAATGTACCCAAGTGGCCAAATTGGTGAAGGTATACATTTTGAAACAAATAACTATATACAAAATGCCAAAATGGGATTCTAACACCCCCCCCCCCCCCCCCCCCCAAAAAAAAAAAATTGAGAAGAAAATATGGGAAAAAAAATATGAAGAAAAAAACATTTACAAAATAACATGGGTAACTATTTACACACTTTCAATATTTGGAAGACCCTCAGTCCTCTATCAAATCAAATGTATTTATATAGCCCTTTATACATCAGCTAATATCTCAAAGTGCTGTACAGAAACCCAGCCCAAACAGCAAGCAATGCAGGTGTAGAAGCACGGTGGCTAGGAAAAACTCCCTAGAAAGGTCAAAATCTGGGAGGAAACCTAGAGAGGAACCAGGCTATGTGGGGTGGCCAGTCCTCTTCTGGCTGTGCCGGGTGGAGATTATAACAGAACATGGCCGAGATTTTCAAATGTTCATAAATGACCAGCATGGTCAAATAATAATAATCACAGTAGTTGTAGAGGATGCAACAGGACAGCACCTCAAGAGTAAATATGAACAGATTAGGGTTCCATAGCCGTAGGCACAACAGTTGAAACTGGAACAGCAGCAAGGCTAGGTGGACTGGGGACAGCAAGGAGTCATTATGCCAGGTAGTCCTTACGCATGGTCCTAGGGCTCAGGTCCTCTGAGAGAGAAAAAGAGAGAATTAGAGAGAGCATACTTAAATTCACACAGGACATCGGATAAGACAGAAGAAGTACTCCAGATATAACAACCTAACCCTAGCCCCCCGACACATAAACTACTGCAGCATAAATACTGGAGGCTGAGACAGGAGGGGTCAGGAGACACTGTGGCCCCATCTGACAGGGCCAAACAGGAAGGATATAACCCCACCCACTTTGCCAAAGCTCTACACAATATTGTGCTGCGGATGCCAGGTGCCATAGCAGTCTCTTTCTGCTGTAAAGTGAGTATCAACAGGTATATATATATATATAGAGTACAGGGAACATAAGGTTGAATATGTTATTATAGACCTGCTAGATCTACTGTCTCTTTTATATTATGACATTTCAGCTAGATCTACTGTCTCTATTACATTATGACAGACCAGCTAGATCTACTGTCTTTATTATATTACAACAGACCAGCTGTATCTACTGTCTCCATTTCAGTTTGGCCATTGTTGTGGGCCTGACCTCCCCTCAACAGCCTCAAATATGTGGGTTGGTCTGGGGCGGCAGACACACGCATCTCACATTTCATTACATTACATTTTTATATATTGCTTCTAAAATAAATAAAAAATCACAAATAATATTTTATATTATTAATTTCAAACAAGGGCATTAGCATGAGAAGAACTTACAAGTCCAAAACATGTCCTCTCCGTTCAAAAATATTCCTCCACTTGGGAATCACTAAATTAATCGTCCTACAACAATCTCTGGCTCACTTTTCCGATCAATTTCTTCTAAAATTGTGTGTACACCTGTATATCTAGACTTCGATTTAGCTTTCCCTGACTTAGTCGCCATACTGATTGATATATAAACAGCTGAATCTGCGCGTTTACCAAACAATGCTGTGCGTAATATGCGTAGCTCCTTCCGGTATAAAACTTCAATAGCGAATGACTCTCTTTACACCGGAGTTTACTACATGGGTTGGTCTTCCAACACATAACCATTGCATATTGCCGTTTACCTCAGCTCACTGGCTATCTACCCAGCTAGATTCCAAGATGATCAGTGGTCATTGGGTTAAAATACAGTCAATCAATGAAACAGTGGTCATATCATTGGTGCACAGTGATATCATTACTTGTTGTCTTCAAATCGCTTTCTTTCAGTCAATACGTTCCGCGAAATGGCCCATCAGGTTTGGTTGTGTTACAAACAAACCAGTTGATTGCAATGAAACCAAACATGACTGGAAAAGTCACGTTTTGTGTGGGTATTTACCCTCGAATGTGTCGTCGATAATGGAATGAGACGGAATTCACGACACAAGCTGTTCACAAAATATTTCGTGTTAGGCTATAAAAACAGATTTTATCAAACAAAAGATCATTAATTGTGTAACAATGAGCATTGGGATTGCAAACAGACGAAGATCGACAAAGGTAAACTATTTATTTTAATGCAGTTTGTGATTTTGTTAGCCTGTGCTGGTTGAAATAAAAAAAATTATGGGTCTCTATCCTCTGATAATCGCATCGTATTCTTTCACAGTAAATCCTTTTTTAAATCTGACAACGCAGTTGGATTAGCACGATTCTAGGCTTTCGATACATGTGAGACACTTGAACTCCACCCCCCCCCCCCCCCCTGTTCAGCTGAAAAGGTGGCGCAGGGAATTCAAAAATATTCTTTAGAAATATTTAACTTTCACACATTAATAAGTCCAATACCTCAAATGAAAGATAAACATCTTGTTCATCTACCCATCATGTCAGATTCTTTACATGTTTTAGAACGAAAACACAACATATATTTATGTTAGACCACCACCAAACCAAAGAAAAAACGCAGCCATTTTTTCCAGCCAAAGATAAAATCACAAAAGCAGGATTAGAAATAAAATGAATCACTAACCTCTTGAAAATCTTCATCAGATGACATTCATATGACATGTTACACAGTACATTTATGTTTGTTCGATAATATGCATTTTTATATCCACAAATCTTGGTTTACATTGATGTCATGTTCAGAAATTCCTCCAAAATATCCGGAGGAATTGCTACGCCAGATAACAGAAATACTCATCATAAACTTTGACTAAAGATATATGTTCTACATATAATTAAAGATACACTGGTTCTTAATGCAACCGCTGTGTCAGATTTTTTTTAAACGTTACGGAAAAAGCCTAACATTGCAATAATCTGAGACGGCGCTCAGACATAACCGCCATGTTGGAGTCAATAGAAATACTGTCACACCCTGGTCGAAGTATTTTGTGTTTATCTTTATTTATTTGGTCAGGCCAGGGTGTGGCATGGGGTTTTGTAGGTGGTATGTATGGGGATTGTAGCTAGTGGGGTGTTCTAGCTAAGTCTATGGCTGTCTGAAGTGGTTCTCAATCAGAGGCAGGTGTTTATCGTTGTCTCTGATTGGGAACCATATTTAGGCAGCCATATTCTTTGAGTTTGTCGTGGGTGATTGTCCTTAGTGTCCTGATGTCATTGTTCTGTGTTAGGATACACAAGTATAGGCTGTTTCGGTTTTCGTTAAGTTTATTGTTTTGGTAGTGTTTGTGTTTAGTGTGTTTCTTCATTAAACATGGATTGCAATAGACACGCCGCATTTTGGTCCGACTCTCCTTCACACCTAGAAAACCGTGACAAATACGAAATTACAACATAAATATTCCCTTACCTTTGATGATCTTTCATCAGAATGTAGTGCAAGGAGTCCTAGTTCCACAACAAATCGTTGTTTTGTTCCATAATGTCCAATACTAGTGTCCAAATAGCTGCATTTGCTATCACTTTCAGCTGACATGCCCAAAAACTGACTGCTGGTCCAAGATAACTCGCACGAAAACTTCCAAAAGATATATTCCAGGTCGATTAAACTGGTCAAACTAAGTAGAGAATCAATCTTCAGGATGTTATAATCATATATATCCAATAACGTTCCAACCGGATCATAGGTTTTCATCTGGGGCCGAATGGAACAGCCGTAGCACCCAGAGAGAAATGCGCCACAGCAAAATGGCATTCTGTCGGGACACTGACTATTTTCCCTCCCATTAGGTCAAAGTTCACAGAAAATGCTCCATTATACTTTCTACTGAATGAGGACATCTAGTATCTTGTTGGGAAAGGAGGGGGCGATGACGTCAAAGTTGCCCCAACTTTCAGAATTTCACTTCTTGTTTGGAAGATTGCCTGCCCTGTGAGTTCTGTTCTACTCACAGACATAATTCAAACAGTTTTAGAAACGTCAGAGTGTTTTCTATCCAATAGTAATAATAATATGGATATATTAGCAATCTAGGACAGAGTTTGATGCAGTTCATTATGGGCACGCAATTCATCCAAAGTGAAAATACTGCCCCCTATCCTCAATTAAAAAACTTTAAAAGTTCTTGAAATGTTCCATACTGACTGACCTTCATGTCTTAAAGTAATGATGGACTTTCTTTTCTCTTTGCTTATTTGAGCTGTTCTTGCCATAATATTGACTTGGTATTTTACCAAATAGGGTCATTTTCTGTATACCATCCCTACCTTGTCAACACACAATTTATAGGCTCAAACGCTATCACGGCTCAGAATACCTTCTTAGTGATCCCTTCGCACGCCAACACCCAGTGAAATAGCAGCGCGCCAAATTCAAAAACAGAAATACTCATAATAATAATTAATAAATCATACAAGTGTTATACATTGGTTTAACTTCTTCGATAAAGGGGGCGCTCTTTTAAATTTTGGATAAAAAAACTTTCCCATTTTAAACAAGATATTTTGTCACGAAAAGATGCCCGACTATGCATATAATTGACAGCTTTGGAAAGAAAACACTCTGACGTTTCCAAAACTGCAAAGATATTATCTGTGAGTGCCACAGAACTGATGCTACAGGCGAAACCAAGATTACATTTCAAACAGGAAATGCCCCAGATTTTGAAGGCGCTATGTTCCAATGTCTCCTTATATGGCTGTGAATGCGCCAGGAATGAGTTTACACTTTCTGTCGTTTCCCCAAAGTGTCTGCAGCATTGTGACGTATTTGTAGGCATATCATTGGAAGATTGACCATTTTACACTACATCTACCAGGTGCTCGCTTGGTGTCCTCCGTCGCAATTATTGCGTAATCTCCAGCTGCGTGTATTTTTCCATTTGCTTCCGAGGAGAAACCCAACTGCCACGAGTGATTTATCATCGAATAGATATGTGAAAAACACCTTGAGGATTGATTCTAAACAACGTTTGCCATGTTTCTGTCGATATTATGGAGTTAATTTGGAAAAAAGTTTGGCGTTGTAAAGACTGAATTTTCGTTTTTTTTTTTCTTAGCCAAACGGGATGAACAAAACGGAGCGATTTCTCATACACAAATAATATTTTTGGAAAAACTGAACATTTGCTATCTAACTGAGAGTCTCCTCATTGAAAACATCCGAAGTTCTTCAAAGGTAAATTATTTTATTTGAATGCTTTTCTTGTTTTTGTGAAAATGTTGCCTGCTGAATGCTAGGCTTAATGCTATGCTAGCTATCAATACTCTTACACAAATGCTTGTGTAGCTATGGTTGAAAAGCATATTTTGAACATCTGAGATGACAGTGTTGTTAACAAAAGGCTAAGCTTGAGAGCAAATAGATTAATTTCATTTCATTTGCGATATTCATGAATAGTTAACGTTGCGTTATGGTAATGAGCTTGAGGCTATAATTACGCTCCCGGATACGGGATTGCTCAACGCAAGAAGTTAAAGATGAACTTCTTGTTAATCCAGCCACAGTGTCAGATTTCAAAAAGGCTTTACGGCAAAAGCAAACCATGCTATTATGTGAGGATAGCACCCCATCAAACAAACACATGAAAATCATATTTCAATCTGCCAGGCGCAACACAAAAGTCAGAAACAATTCATGCCTTGCCTTTGAAGATCTTCTTCTGTTGGCACTCCAATATGTCCATTGAACATCACAAATGGTCCTTTTATTCAATAAATTCCATCATGATATCCATTTATTTGGCGCATTTCATTCAGAAAATACACCGGTTCCAACTCGCGCAACATGACTACAAATGATCTAATAAGTTACCTGTAAACTTGATCCAAACATTTCAAACAACTTTCCTAATCCAACTTTAGATATGTTTAAACATAGACAGAATAAACTGTGTTCAATACCGGATGAAAACAAAGTGGAGCGAGCTTTCAGGTCGCGCGCTCCAACCACAACAGTACAATTGGCAATCCACCAGATAGGAAATGGCTACTTCTTCATTTCTCGAAGGAAAATCCTCAACCAATTTCTAAAGACTGTTGACATCTAGTGGAAGCAATAGGCACTGCAAGCAAGTGCCTTAGAAATCTAGATCCACATAGAAACCTCATTGAAAAGACAGTGACCTCAACAACTAAAAATCCTGGATGGTTTGTCCTCAGGGTTTCGCATGCCAAATAAGTTATGTTATACTCACAGACATAATTTTAACCTTTTAGAAACTTTAGAGTGTTTTCCATCCAATTGCATCCAATTACCAATTATATGCATATCCTAGCTTCTGGGCCTGAGTAGCAGGCAGTTTACTTTGGGCACACTTTTCATCTGGATGTAAAAATTGTGCCCCCTAGCCTTAAGAAGTTTTAAGACCCAGATGCAGTCATGGCCAGTTCGTACTATCACGGCTCAGGCTAAGACCCAGATGCAGACACAGGATGCAGATAGTACAAGTCTAAGAGTTTATTATAGTACAAGGGGCAGGCAAAAGGTAAGTCAAGGCAGGCAAAGAGTCCTAATCCAAATCAGAGTCAGGCAGGTACAGGATGGCAGGCAGGATCAGGGTCAGGAAAGGCAGAAAGGTCGGAACTGGGAAGAATAGGAAAACAAAATCTAGAGCACAGGAATCACGTAAACACGCCGGTAGGAGTTGACGGGACAAGACGAACTGGCAACAGACAAACAGAAAATGCTTGTATAAATACACAGGGGATAATGAGGGATAATGAGGGCTGGGTCCAGGATGTCCCTAGCGGAGACCCAGCACCACTCCTCTGGGCCATAACCCTCCCAGTCAACCAGGTACTGGGATCCACTGCACTCAAACATTCAGGATGCACTTCACCGTGTACGCCGGTTGGCCGTCGATGATACGGGGAAGAGGGGTGGGCCTGGAACAGGAGACAAAGGGCTGATAGAAAGAGGTTTAATCCTAGACACTTGAAAAGTGGGATGTATACAGAGGGTGCGGGGCAACAGAAGATGAACAGCAGAGGGGATAAGGACTTCAGAGATTGGGAAAGGGCCAATGAAATGGGAAGAAAGTTTACGGGACTCCACAGGTCCCTAGTGGAAAGCCATACCCTCTGCCTGGGCCAATAGCGGAGAGCAGGGATCCGGTGGTGATCCACCTGTCGCCGATACCTGAATGTGGTCTTCAGAACAGGGGCCTGGGCTCTCTTTCAGGGATGGTGACAGTGGCAGACGAACATCTGGGCAGAGGGTATCCTGACTTCTTCCTCTTGCTCTGTGAAGAGTGGGGGCTGATATCCTAAGGAACACTCGAAGGATGAGAGAGCAGTGGCCGAGCAGGGAAGGGTGTTACTGGCGTATTCCTCCAACACGAGTTGCTGGCTCCAGGTGGTGGGGGTGGTGAAGACGATGCCATGAAGAGCCCTCTCCAGGTCCTGATTGGTTCACTCCAACTGGCCGTTAGATTGGGGGTGAAAACCAGGCGACAGGCTAGCCGACGACCCAATGAGGGTGCAGAACACCTTCCAGAACCAGGACCAGAACTGTCGACCAATATCGGAGACCAGGTCAACCGGAAGTCCATGAATCTGGAAGATGTGCTGCACCATGAGCTGAGCCATCTCCTTGGCTGAGGGTCACTTGGGAAGGGGAATAAAATAAGTGGCTTTATAAAACCTATCCAACAACATCAGGATTGTGGTGTTGCCAACTGACGGAGGAAGACCAGTAACAAAGTGATATATGGGACCAGGGGCAGAGAGGAACAGGGAGTGGTTGAAGAAGTCAAGCTGGAGCTTGCCGCAGAGTCTTATTTTGTGCACACACAGTGCAGGCGGTGATGAATGCAGAGACATCAGGAACCATGGAAGGCCACCAAAAGCATAATCAGATGAAAGCCAGGGTCCGATGGGAGCCTGGGCGGCAGGTCAGTCTCGAGGAACGTGCCCATTCCAGGACCGAGACAAACATCCAGTTAGCTAGACCCCCCCGGTTCCGGCTCTCTATACCCCGGATGAATGCAGCCGCCAGACAGGAGGTAGGGAGGATGGTCTCGGGGTCAGAAGGAGTAACAGCGGGGCTGTACAAATGTGAGAGTGAGTCAGGCTTCACACACTTAGACAATGGGCGGTAGGAGCAAGTGAAATTGAAGCGCGTGAATAACAGCGCCCAACGAGCCTCCCTAGAGTTCAGGAGCTTGGCAACATGGAGAAATTCCAAGTTCTTATTGTCAGTCCACACTAATAATGGATGTTCCGGCCCCTCTAACCAGTGCCTCCACTCCTCCAATGCCTTTTTAATGGCGAGGAGTACTCAATTACCCACTCTCATCAGGGGTAAGACGATGGGAGAGAAAAGTGCAGGGGTGCAGCTTTTGGTCCTGGACAGGACGGTCCCCACTCTGACATCCGAGGTGTCGACCTCCACCAGAAACTGACGTGTCCGGATGCATTAAGAAGGTGGCTGTAATGAATCAATGTTTGAGGTCCGAGAATGCCCGGTCCGCTGCTGGAGACCACATGATTGGAAGCTTGGGAGAGTTGAGTGCTGAGAGGGGGAAGCCAGGATGCTGTAACCCCGGATAAGGCGGCGGTAGAAGTTAGCAAATCCCAGGAAACGTTGCCGATGCACTCTGCATGTGGGTTCAGGCCAATCCAACCCTGTTCTCACCTTGTCTGGATCCATCTGTATATGTCCTGCAGCAATGACGTATCCTAGGAAGGAGATGGAGGAGCGATGGAATTCACGCTTATCTGTTTTAACAAAAAGCTGTTTCTCCAGGAGATGCTGAAGGACCTGTTGGATGTGGAGGACGTGCTCTTGATTTGAACAGGAAAATACAAGGATGTAATCGAGGTAGACAAACACGAACCGGTTCAGCATGTCCCTGAGCACATCGTTGACCAGGGCCTGGACACAGCGGGAGTGTTGGTCGGTCCGAGTGACTTAACCAAGTACTCATAGTGCCTGCTAGCCATATTAAATGGTGGATTGTTGCTCCCACACCGCTGTCTCCCAGGTGAGAGCACTCCCAGACATCAACGGTATAAAACACTCTATCTTCGAGCAATCCGAGGGAAACAAAGAGGGCTGCAGATCGAAGATTAAGGAGCACTGGGAGAGAAATGCTCGACAGGTTCCTGGATCTCCAGTTGAGCTGGTCCAACTCTGCTGGGTCAGTCATGGCCAGTTTGTACTTAGCTCAGGCTAAGACCCAGATGCAGACACAGGAGGCGGATAGTACGAGTCTCAGAGTTTATTATAGTACAAGAGGCAGGAAAAAGGTAAGTCAAGTGTCTTGTGTCTGATCCATTGATTTGCCATTCCTATTTGTCGCTTTACAGTTTTGCCTGTTTAATTGCCTTATGGAGAGCATAACTGGACTGTTAATATTGTTAAAGCACCCAGTCACCATGCCGTGGTTAAATGCAGAGGTTCAAGCTTTCAGTGTTGAGCAAATGCTGCAATCTATATAAAAAAAAAATTTTAACAAAAAACTGAAATATCACATTTACAGAAATATTCAGACCCTTTACTCAGAACTTTGTTGATGCAACTTTGGCAGTGATTACAGCCTGGTGTCTTCTTGGGTATGATGCTACAAGCTTGGCGCAACTCTATTTGGGGAGTTTCTCCCACTTTTCTCTGTCAGGTTGGATAGGGAGGATTGCTGCGCAGCTATTTTCAGGTCCCTCCAGAGATCTTAGATCGGGTTCAAGCCCGGGCTCTGGCTGCGCCACTCAAGGACATTCAGAGACTTGTACTGAAGCCACTTCAGCATTGTCTTGGCTGTGTGCTTAGGGCTGTTGTACTGTTTGAAGGTGAACCTTCGTCCCAGTCTTAGGTCCTGAGTGCTCTGGAGAAGGTTTTCATCAAGGATCTCTCTGTACATTGCTCCGTTCATCTTTCCATCAATCCTGACTAGTCTCCCAGTTCCTGCCACTGAAAAACATCCCCACAGCATGATGCTGCCATGACCATGCATTCCCGTAGGGATGGTGCCATGTTGCCTCCAGATGTGACGCTTTACATTCAGGCCAAATAGTTAAATATTTTATTCATCAGACCAGAAATTCTTGTTTCTCATTGTCTGAGAGTCTTTAGGTGCTTTTTGTCAAACTCCAACGGGCTGTCATGTGTCTTTTACTGAGAAGTGGTTTCCGTCTGGCCACCTTACCAATGACCAATTAGAGGAGTGCTGCAGAGATGGTTGTCCTTCTGGAAGGTTCTCCCATCTCCACAAAGGAACTCTAGAGCTCTGAGAGTGACCATCGGGTTCTTGGTCACCTCCCTGACTAAGGCCCTTCTCCCCCAATTGCTCAGTTTGTCATGATGGCCAGCTCTAGGAAGAGTCTTGGTGGTTTCAAACTAATTCCATTTAAGAATAATGGAGGCCACTGTGTTCTTGGGGACCTTCAATGCTGCAGAAATATGTTGGTACCCTTCCCTAGATCTGTGCCTCGACACAATCCTGTCTCGAGCTCTGCAGACAATACCTTTGACCTCATGGCTTGGTTTTTGCTCGGACATGCACTGTCAACGGTGGGACCTTAAATAGACAGGTGCATGCCTTTCCAAATCATGTCCAATCACAAGTGAACAAGTTGTAGAAACATCTCAAGGATGATCAATGGAAACAGGATGGACCTTAGCTCAATTTTGAGTCTCATAGCAGAGGGTCTGAATACTTACGTAAATAAGATATTTTTGTTTTTTGTTTATAATATGTTTGCAAAAAATCTGAAAATCAGCTTTTGCTTTGTAATTTTGTGGTATTGTGTGTAGATTGCTGAGGAAATTGTTATATTTAATCCATTTTAGAATAAGTCTGTAACGTAACAGAATGTGCAAAAAGTCAAGGGGTCTGAATACTTTCCTTAAACACTATATATCCAGAGAGAGCCATGATTCCGTAAATATGTTACAGTCCCTGATATCTCTCTGGAAGGATATCCTCACCCTGAGCTCGTCTACTTTATTGTCCAGGGACGGAACGTTAGTGAGTAATATACTCGGAAGTGGAGGATGGTATACACGCCTCCTGAATCGGACTAAAAGACCACTCCCAAATTCCTCTTATTCATCAATGACATCTTGGAGTTGTGTTGCGCTGTTATGATGAAACAGTTGATTTTCCCTGGTTGTGTCAATATACAGTAACTTTAAAGAACAACTGCACTTAAAAAACAGTTTTTCATTTAGAAAACAGCCTGTACCCCATTGATTTCGGTCAGAGTCATATATTCTACTGTCAAAGTTGAATATAAAGTGTAAATACGATCATTTGGTCATGAACTCAGTCTCGCTCAAAACTGAGTTTTGTAAGACTTGTGCTTGTGACTGCATTACAGCATACATGTAGGTTGGTGATGTTTTAATTCTGCCTGCATGCCCACAGTTGGCAGCACACAAGGAATCATCCAATTGGATTGCAGCTGCATGTAACAAGATCTTAATGCATGTGGTAAATGTGGGTTGACTTTGGATATGCCTATGGGGCTAATTACAAATGACACAATGTACATTCATCAGTATATTACAATTCCAATAGCTCCACATTTCAATGACTTAGAAACCTAAAATCAACTATAAATTGTGGAAATGTCTATACACATGTTGAAAGTGTTTAATGTGAAAACGAAAAGGTATGCAACATGAAAATATAATCTCATCTACATTGTGTAATTTAATGACGGCCTCTAACTAGCCCAGAAGATAAGCTATCCAACGTCAGAGTGTGAGTGAGCGAATGAGACAAAGGCTGTTTGGGTACTGTGGTATTATGTAGTCATTTTGGCTAATTGGACAGGTAAGTGTCTACGTTTGAAGCTGTTGAGTGTTTTTTTTGGAAATACACTGTAGATGTACTGTATGAATTCAAGAGTAGAGAGTATAGGGTGTTCCAGAGTTAAGAGACCCACAGTAGCAACTGTGAGTAGTCTGCTGTGGCAGGTAGGAAGGCGCAAGTTACCTGAAAAAGATCTAATCTCTCAATGTTCTAATCTCTCAATGTTAATCTCAAAGTGCACCAAATTCATGCATTCAGCTGTTGAAACTCCTTGATTTGTATGTGGGAGAATGCCCCCGGACCCCCCTACTGTCTTTGGGCTAAGCCCCAAAATCCTGGAAACGCCCCTGTCACACAGACACCCAATCAGCCAATGAGATCAGAGCAACAGATGGCATGCGGCTCCCTGCCTGCGTGGAAGATATATTTATAATGTGTCTGAGAGAAAACTCATACAGAACACAAAAAAAACACCCCGGAAAGAGAAGAGGAACAGGTTGTGAAGAGCTGTAAAAATATAAATAAATTATAGCTTGTCAAAATGTGTCATCGAAGCAAATGTAATATTTTGTATTTGCGGGAAATAATAAGTTCCATGTTCTAAAATAAACTTTCTCAGAGGAAATGAGGCATTGTGTGACCTTAGAGAAAGCCGAGCAGATTCTTTGCCATCTGCTTGCTGCTTTGACAGTGATGTGAGACGATAGTTTAAAAAGAAGGCGGACAGGAGGATGACATCTAAATGAAACGCAGTGCGACATACTCTACTCAGATATGAGAAATTCAGATTTAAAATGTGTGTGTGTGTGTGTGTGTGTGTGTGTGTGTGTGTGTGTGTGTGTGTGTGTATGCGTGAGTGCATGCGTGAGTGCATCTGTGTGTGCTCCTGTGTATGTGTATGTGAAAGGAACAAGGAGTGGCGGGTGTGAGCACTGTGCAGGGATGAAAGAGAAGGGGAAGTCGTAGTTCACAGGGGAAAGACAAATATCGTCATGGTGAGAGAGCATTCAATCTCCTCAGTTTTATCTCCAATTAAACCGTACTTCACTCACACAAACGATCACCCCTAATGCCACTCTCAGCTGCTCCAACTACCCATGAGCTATATAAATAAAATAAAAACATAAATAGGAAAGTAGTGAAGATTTGAGGGTGGTGAAGCGGAAAGCAGAAACATCTATATCACACTAAGGATACATCCAAATGGCACCCTATTCCCTTCACCATGCACTACTTTTGTCCAGAGACTTGCCTATGGGCTCTGGTCAAAAGTAGTGCACTACATAGGGAATACGGTGCCATTTGGGATGAAGTCCAGGAGTGCTGATTAATGTTGGGATGTGTTTCCACAGTCCTTGACCAAGTTAATGAGACCCTTGTTTTGTGGTTTCCTTTATCGTAACCGACCACCAGGGCACTCAACACAAGTGCCAAAACATCCCATCTCCCATGAAAATGCCTTATTAATTCAAATTATCCTGATCATTGAACACTCAAATTAAAAATGAAGATGTTTTAACTTGACTAATTGGCCCCAGGAGTGTGTGTGTGTGTGTGTGTGTGTGTGTGTGTGTGTGTGTGTGTGTGTGTGTGTGTGTGTGTGTGTGTGTGTGTGTGTGTGTGTGTGTGTGTGTGTGTGTGTGTGTGAGAGAGAGAGAGAGAAAAGTAGGATGCTTTTTTTAACAGTGTCTGTCATGAATAAAAGAGGATGTGCTTCATCATTAGTTTTTTTTTTCATGGCAGCCAATATTACCCTCCCTACGCTATTCTCTCTCTCTCTCACTCTCTCTTTATCCCTCCCCCTCTCTTTTCTTTCTCTGCCTCTCTCTCATTCCTTAAACGGTGATTGAAAGGATTGCTTGTTCTGTGCATATCTGACAGACATCTGGTAAAGACTGAGAGCTAATGCCATTTGGGCTGAAA
>NC_048586.1:13482500-13490000 GCF_013265735.2 Oncorhynchus mykiss | reverse complement strand
AGGCTTTACCTCGCCTCCTCGCCTTTCACCATTTATCAGCAGCACAGGGAGGGAGGGAGGGAGGGAGGGAGGGAGGGAGGGTGAAAAGAAAAGGAGGAGAGTCATAGGGGAGAGACAGAGAAGGACGTAGGATTGGAAAGATGGAGAAGAATAAGAGAGGAAGAGGATGAGGGAGTAAGAGAGGAAGAAAATAAAAAATGATAGAGATTAGAGGCAGAAGTGAGACAGAGCCAATACAGTAAATGTGGTGCAAAGAAAGGGAGAAGAAATGAGAAGAGACCCGGGGAGAGAAAGACAGTGGCAGTGGGAATGCGAAAATGGGCACAAATTCTCAGTGCATCAGTCAGCACCTCTGTCAGAGCCATGCGTCCCCTATGACTGCGTGTCCAGACTAAAAACAGGAACATACTCAGTCTAGCGCAGACCATTTTGCATGCCTCGGCAACACACAATAACACACGCCAAACTACCACACAACACACACCCAGAGATCCCACCCTCCCGCCCAACAATTTACCAGACACACACCCAGTCCCTGAGTCCTTCCAGGAAGCACCCCTTTTAAGAGTGGATTATGGTTCACAATGGCTTCCTTTATTCCCAGTGGAATGTGACTTTACCAGAGAGAAGAACCATAGTAAACCTTCCATTTTCACTTTTTAAAAACAATATCATCAATCAGGCCGGGTGGGCGGCTGTCAGGCCTGGAATGCCCCACTTACCCGTCACATGGGCGTGATTATTGTGTTCATCACGGGGAGATTGCAGGTTATGACTGAGAGAGAGAGAGAGAGAGCGGTCTCCATAATGTCTCTATTGTCACTGGCCCAACAAAGCTGCCATTGATTGAACAATCCAGGAACAAGGAGAACAACAATCAGGACAGGACTACTTTCTCCACCTTATTGGCATTCTAATTATAATGACATTATTAGAAACATTTTGGACATGCATACGAGTGGTGGATGATGAGAAGTGAAGAGAGTGAATATGATCATGTGCTAATCGATCACGGAACTCAGTTAGAGATGCAATCATAATGAATACATGTAGCCCTGAGGGCGTGGGACTGAGGAAGATATGTTTTTTTCTTTAATGAACTCTGTGTAAAGATTTTCAAATTTGCATGATCATTAAACAATGCTTTCCAAAGTGAGTTTTAGTTGCTTTATAATTCGACTATATGAACAGCGTGTTAGTTGGCGAAATCATTTTAGGTGAATTACCTGTGGACAAAAACCACAGAGGAACACACCAAGATTAAACTCCCTTCTCTCTCGTCCTCATGCATTCTCCCAGTCCCATTTGAATGTGTCACCTAGAATAACAGAGTACATTCATTGCTGTACTGCCAGATGCTTTCTCTGGGTGCAATGACAGCACCTACAACTGCAAGTCACCTGGTACGAAATCACATCTCGACACCTTGGTTTGGATGGATTGCTCCAGATCCCCGACAAAGATGTTCCCCAATTGGAGGCCCGCGGGTGGTTCTCTTTGTTGTCGTTGAATCTTCATTGTTGAACATAAAGGACTGTAAAAACACCCACAAGTCAGCTCCAAGTTATTTTAATGTTGGAAACCTGTTCCCATGTAATCCCACGCATGATAGAGAGATACATAATCGTATACAAATGTAAGCAAGGGTTGAAATGATTACGTTCAAATATTATGTCTTGCAGTCTACAAATTATATATCATTATGTTCCGGACACCCGACCCTCCACTAAAGAAAAAAGGGGCTGAATCCAGTTGATGATCCCTGCACTACAACATATAGGCTCCAATAGCATCTACCCTTTTACTTCTATAGTGCACTACATTTGACCAGTGCTCTAAGGACCCAGGTGAGAAGCAGTGCACGGTAGGGAATATGCTGCCATTTGGGACGCAGACTAAGTCATGTAAGCAGTGTGTGCAAGAAGTAATGCTTTAGCATGAAAACATGTTTTTCCCTCCACTGTGACCACAGGCAGCCGTTGAGCTACCCACGGGCTATCAGTCTCTCACACTTTCCCCTCTTTATGCCCACGGGCTATCAGTCTCTCCCACTTTCCCTTCTTTATACCCACGGGCCATCAGTCTCTCCACTTTCCTTTCTTTACTCCCAAAGCCCATGAATCACAAAGGAAAGGGGGGGAGGGGTCAGAAAATCATATCACCAGGCAACAGGGCTGTTCTGGCCCGCAGGAGGACTGTCTGTGAGGATCTGGCCACAGTCTTATATCAAAGTGCATTAGTGAATATTACAGGAGTAGAGTTATCCCTGCTGAAGCAAAACAAATGTGACTGTTCTGAGCAGGGAACTATAGTGACTCCATGTACACACACACTTTTTCAACATTCACTCACACAGCACCTGCACAAACACACACACACACACACACACACACACACACACACACACACACACACACACACACACACACACACTCACACTCACACTCACACTCACACTCACACACACACACACACACACACACTATCCCACCTCCTCAACATAAAACGTGACCTAAGCAGTGATAAATGGGATCATGTGGGAGAGCTGAGCGTGGGTGTGTATGGAAGCGCATTGGGCCCTGTAGTGTGTGTGTGTCTGTTTGCAGCAGTAGGAGATCAGGGAAGCAGATGTGTGTGATTTACGGTGTGGCAGAAGCAGTGGTGGAGCACATCAGATGTGTTAAACATTATTAACCACAGATGGGCTGCGTTCGCACCCAACGCTGCTCACAGACACACACACGTGCACACACACACACACACACACACACACACACACACACACACACACACACACACACACACACACACACACACACACACACACACACACACACACACGTGATCCCTTTGTACTGGGTAATATTTTAGATACAGTATATACTTCTACCAGAGACCATATTAAGACTATGCAAATAGTATTGTAACAAAGTTGATCAAAACACACAGAGTACCAGTCAAAAGTTTGGACACACCTACTCATGTTAAACTAATCTAGATCGATTTTATATTTGAGATTCTTAGTAGCCACCCTTTGTCTTTGGGAGACCCAGAGTAGGTGAACGGATTATCTCCCCATGTGTGGTTCCCACCATGAAGCATGGAGGAGAAGGTGTGATGGTGTGGGGGTGCTTTGCTGGTGACATTGTCTGTGATTTATTTTGAATTCAATGCACACTTAACCAGCATGGCTACCACAGCATTCTGCAGCAATATGCCATCCCATCTGGTTTGCGCTTAGTGGGACTATCATTTGTTTTAGAACAGGACAATGACCCAACACACCTCCAGGCTGTGTAAGGGCTATTTGACAAATAAAAAAAACACAGCCATTTTTCCAGCCAAAGAGGGGAGTCACAAAAAGCAGAAATATAGATAAAATGAATCACTAACCTTTGATGATCTTCATCAGATGACACTCATAGGACTTCATGTTACACATTACATGTATGTTTTGTTTGATAAAGCTCATATACAAAAATTTGAGTTTACATTGGCGCGTTATGTTTAGTAGTTCCAAAACATCCGGTGATTTTGCAGAGAGCCACATCAATTTACAGAAATACTCATAATAAACATTGCTAAAAGATACAACTATTATGCATGGAATTATAGATCCACTTCTCCTTAATGCAACCACTGTGTCAGATTTCAAAAAAGCTTTACAGAAAAAGCACACCATGCCATAATCTGAGTACAGCGCTCAGACAACAAATCAAGCCATACAGATGTCCGCCATGTTGTGGAGTCAACAGAAGTCAGAAATAACATTATAAATATTCACTTACCTTTGATGATCTTCATCAGAATGCACTCCCAAGAATCCCAGGTCCACAATAAATGTTTGATTTGTTCAATAAAGTTCATCATTTATTTCCAAATACCTCCTTTTTGTTTGTGCGTTTAGCCCAGTAATCCAAATGCTCAATGCGCGATTGCTTAGTTCAGACAAAAAGTCAAAAAAGTTACATTACGGTTTGTAGAAACATGTCAAACGAAGTATAGGATCAATCTTTAGGATGTTTTTTATCATAAATCTTCAATAATGTCCCAACCGGAGAATTCCTTTGTCTTCAGAAATGCAATGGAACTCAAGCTAACTCTCACGTGAACGCGTGTGGTCAGCTCATGCTACTCTGCCAGACCACTGACTCATTCAGCTCCCATTCCTCCCTCCTTCACAGTAGAAGCATCAAACAAGGTTCTAAAAACTGTTGACATCTAGTGGAAGCCTTAAGAAGTGCAATTTGATCCCATAGACACTGTATATTCGATAGGCAAAGAGTTGAAAAACTACAAACCTTAGATTTCCCACTTCCTGGTTGGATTTTTTCTCAGGTTTTTGCCTGCCATATGAGTTCTGTTATACTCACAGACATCATTGAAACAGTTTTCGAAACTTCAGAGTATTTTCTATCCAAATCGACTAATGATATGCATATATTAGCAACTGGGCCTGAGTAGCAGGCAGTTCACTCTGGGCACCTTATTCATCCAAGCTACTCAATACTGCCCCCAGCCATAAAGCATTAGGTATTTTGGGATGATCAGAGAGGGAGAGAGACAGAGAGTTCCTGGCCTGAAAGACCATTCTCCAACAAGTCCACGGGGAGAAGATAGATACAGTTTAGGAATCTCACCAGAACAGGTTAGGAAGAAAACATTAACAGCAATGCATCTGAGACTTCTTTATAACTATCTGACTTGTTTGGATTCAAAATCTGTATTGACCAATAGCATAAAGCAAAATTATAATCATATCATTGTACCTACAGGATGTCATCACAGTAGCACCTCTGCTTCTCAGAGACGGGGATCCTGAGTGGAGCAGTGGTCTAAGTGCTAGAGGCATCACTGCAGACACCCTGGTTAGATTCCAGGCTGTATCACTGCCGGCCGTGATTGGGAGTCCTATAAGGCGGCGTACAATTGGCCCAGCGTTGTTCGGGTTTGGCAAGTGTAGGCCGTCATTGTAAATAAGAATTTGTTCTTAACTGACTTACCTAGTTAAATAAAGGTTAAATAAAATAAAATGTGACATAACAGGGGATGGTGAGAGCAACACTGATAATTCATCATTCCAGAGAAATGGAAAATAAGCCTTGCATACAGTTGATAAGAGAGATGGCCTGCCACTGCCACTTTCATTTCATCTGTGTTGCTCTTTTCTGCAGCTAGGCCACCCGTGATACAAGTCAGTATTCAACATCCGTCCATGTCTGAGGATGTCAGGAGATGATGTGTAAACCGGCCATTAGGGGCAACAGTGAGCATTGTTACCTTCAAGTAGGTTTCAGTTTTGTTAGGGTGTTGTGGACGGCAATGGTGGATGGGCGTAAGCATCTGATTCCAAAGGTTGCAAGTTGAAATCTAGCGATAGAAAGTTGTTTTTGATATTTTGGTTTAAAGCCTAACCCAAACCTTAACCTTTAGCTTAACCATTTGGAGTTAATGCCTAACCTTAAGAATTTGGAGTTAATACCTGAACTTAACCCTAATCTTAAAAATTCTGTTAATGACACAAATGAACTTTAAACACTTCAAAATTTTACGTTTAGAAAGACTTCGATATTTGACGTTTGAGAAACATGGATAAACATCTAATTCTGACGTGAGACTGTGAGAGCTGGTTGCTTATCTGTGTGTGTGAATATCGTTTCATGGGCTCTGATCGTATGTCCCAGCATTGACCTTGCTGCTGCTTTAATGGCTGGACGACCTGGGTGGACGATAGTGCCATATGGCTCCTCAGTAGCAGCTTCTAGCTCTAGCTGATATGGGGGGACTATCAATGTTTCACACATGCTGAGCTCTGACCTCAGCCGCCTGATAGACTAAGACATAATAGAGGATTGTGCGGTCGTAAGAAAAGGGAGGGGAAAATAATATTCATCATCATCCATGGCCCTAATCCTCAGCTGCTCAGCCTCCCCCGGCCTCTCCCTCTCTCTCTCTGGCATTGTCAGCCAGGTCCCTTTCCCAGGGTCACCCCAATGCCTACCCCATGAAGAGGCAGGATGTGATCACTCAGAATGACTGTCACCAAGCCTCTGCCCTGGGGGGGACCTTTTCCAGGCTGCTCTGCCCATCCGTCTATCCGTCCATCTGTCAGTTAGGGGCGGGAGGTAAGGAAAGGGGGTCTGGACTGGAACTATGGCTAGAGATACAGAGCCTGTGTGTTCTGCTCACCGTCTTGACCCAACTCAACCTCCATACACACTTGTCTCAACATCCCAAGGAGCGTCAACCCCCCTAGTGTTACAGGAACATCACCTCCCTGCTCTCCCCAAATCCCTGTTCCCTGATCCTCGCAGCACTCAGCACGACTGAATGGGCATCAGTATTAGAAAGAGAGAGAGAGAGAGAGAGACAGGAATCAAAGTCTAGAATTGGACAGAGGGTAAAGGCAAAGAGAGAAAGCAAAAGTATGGTGTGTGTGTGAGAGAGAGAGAGAGAGAGAGAGAGAGAACTATGGAGAGCGATGGATGGAAAAGAAGAGAGGAAGAAAGGGTTCAAGTTCAGAGAGAGAGGATAGAGAAAGACAGAGGGACAGAGGTGATAGAGAGTGGGGGACAGACAGACAGACGGAGGGAGAGAGAGAGAGAGAGAGAGAGAGAGAGAGAGAGAGAAAGAGAGAGAGAGAGAGAGAGAGATTAAGGCTGAGAACAGGCTGACAGGTCTAATTGGAATCTAAATAGATCTGAGTGACAGGCAGCTTAAGCTCCATAGTGACGCCCCTCCCAGGCCTCCCACAGACAGAGAGATTGCTTTCATTTCCCTCCAAAAAGAAAAAAAAGAAAAGTGAAAAAAGTCAATAAAACCTCCTCCAGGCTTCGACCCTGGCACCCTTGTCCTTCCATCCCTCTAACCTCCCCTCCATCATAACCCAATGATTTGCATCTTGCCCTTCTTTTATCAAGACCCATAAATACACACTAAAGAGGGTTTTGGAAACAGATACATATTTGAGATAATGTCTGAAAAGAATGAGAGTAGAGACCATATTTGCTGTTGAGGCCATACCCCTAAGGAGCGGTAGCGCCGGAGGCTAGCTAGGATGCGTTAGCTATAATAATGTAGAGTAAATGAGGAATGGCAGGCGGGTACATTACAACCCAGCAGCTTTCTATTAGAGGGGTAATGGAGTAGCACAATCGCCATGGCGACACAGGAAAACACTCGCTGCCGTTAATTAGCCGGTAGAGCTGACGAGGAGATGCGAAGGACCGGTAATGGTGCTGTTGGTGGATGGGAGAGAACAGACGGTTTGGATATAGTCACATTACCAACCTCCCTTTTCCATTCCTCCCTTCCCCCCACCCCCCCCCCCCCCCCCCTCCTCCCTCCATTTCTCTGTATCTCTCTCATACTCAGTGGAACACCTTCACACAGGGCAACAAAGCTGTTATAAATGCTTGCGAGAGCTTTAAGAGCAGGGATATTATCCGAACGTCCATGTATTGACGTCAGTATTTGTAAGCAACAGCTACCTCTCTATAT